>NC_057800.1:163253407-163521222 GCF_018294505.1 Triticum aestivum | reverse complement strand
GCCATCGGCCTCCGCCCCGGCATCCTCACTCCAGCGCCGGCCTCCCTCGCTCCGGCCGCCCTCGTCTACTCCGGCGCCGGCCCCCGGCGGACCTTGTTTTTCGCGCTTGCTCGATCTGGATCCGGATCCGGGTGAACAGTAACCCTAGATCCGGAGGGTATATTTTCTCTAAGTCCCTAGTTTCTCAAATTTTTGGCAAACTTTGACGCGTCGTAACTCCGCATCCGTAGCTCCGTTTTGGGCATATAGCATATCAAAATGTTCGTCTTAGAGAGCACATCATTTCATCTCATTGCATCATTTTCATTTGAGTTCATCTTGATGCCCTAAATGCTGTTGGAAGAATGCTATTTGAGATAATTGTCAGATCTGCTGCTCCAATTAGATATTTGTCATTTTTTCCATGATCAATGTGTGCATGATATGCCCTTGAGATCTACATGTGTTTTGTTATATGTTTTGCCATCTTTCCAGAGGTGCAACCCATGTATTTTTTTTATGTGTGTGGTGACTAGCACAAGCTTGCAAAGTGGTGCATTCGTTATTGCTGATTTCAGGGACTTAGCAATTCCACTAAGTCCTTGGTCTGTTTATCTCAATATGCCATATGTTCATGTTGTTTCCTAGTGATCTGTGCCTCTTTTGAGGATGATCAGTAAGAATGTTTTGTTAATCTTGTAGTGCTCTATCCATCCATGTCTTTGTTTGCAATTATGGAGCACCCTAGCTTGAGTCAATCGAGCTCTACTTTTGCTATTTCGTGAATCTGGGCAGATTATCTACTTGTTAGCGATTTTGCCGAGGATGTTGTAGTTGATCCGTGCATGCTATGTTATTGTTCTTGCCATGTCTAGTTTGTATTATGTGTACTCTTGATGGGTGTATGCTTAGATTGTCATGACTTGCTCTATAGTGAGTGCATCGAGCTCGTAAACATGCCTACTTGATATCTGTTTTTGCATGCTCCAGTTTTCACTAAGTCTGAGAACTGATTATGTTTTTGCCTTGTTCACATGCTTGCAAATGTATTTTCTGATCCCTTTTGGCTCAAGGTTACTAAGGGACTTTTGTTAAGCTCTTTGAGTAGCTATATTCCATGCGTTACTTTGCCATGTTCAGTTCCTGTAGCATATAGTTTTCATGCTCCAAAGTGTGCTACCCGATCTGAAATTCCAGGCAAGTGTTAAATTCACTAAGTCTGAAATCTGTTTGCCAAATGCATTTTTGCCATGCTTGTTTGAACCTGTTAGTGGATGAATTGGCCTAGCTCAGTGTTCATCTTTTGTTAAGCATCATGAATGGATCCCTTCCATGTATTTTGTTGCCATGTTTGGGTTCTGTGGCATGTTCATCTTGTTGCATTTAGATGGCTACTTGCTGTATATCGCAGACCGATGCCATATTTGAATTGCTTGCCATTTCCAAACCGTGACTCCGATTCCGGTGATCTTTATATCGTTTTCAAGCGAAATCATCCCACCTTTCCAGTGGCACACTTGGATTTCCAAGTTGAGGCCAGGTTCATTCATTCCTTGTCAAATCTTGCATATGCATCACATATCGCATCCCGCATAACATACCATGTTTGCATCATGTTGTTTGAGTTTGCACGTGGTTGATTGTGTCCTTGTTGCTTGTTTGTCTTATTTGGATAGAGCCGGGAGAAGAGTTCGCTAATGAGGAGCCCGTTGAGTTTGCTTTCGAGGATACAGTCAACTCTGACAACTTTGCAGGCAAGATGATCATACCCTTGAAATTACTACTATCTTTGCTTTGCTAGATGCTCGCTCTTTTGTTATGCCTATGCTACGATGCCTACCACTTGCTTATCATGCCTCCCAAATTTCCATGTCAAACCTCTAAACCACCATGTCCTAGCAAACCATTGATCGGCTATGTTACCGCTTTGCTCAGCCCCTCTTATAGCGTTGCTAGTTGCAGGTGAAGATTGGAGACCGTTCCTTGTTGGAACATTATTTACTTGTTGGGATATCATTATTTTATCTTGTTATCTTAATGCATCTATATACTTGGTAAAGGGTGGAAGGCTCGGCCTCTCGCCTAGTGTTTTGTTCCACTCTTGCCGCCCTAGTTTCCGTCATATCGGTGTTATGTTCCCAGATTTTGCGTTCCTTACGCGGTTGGGTTATAATGGGAATCCCTTGATAGTTCGCCTTGAATAAAGCTTTTCCAGCAATGCCCAACCTTGGTTTTACCATTTGCCACCTAGCCTCTTTTTCCCTTGGGTTTCCGGAGCCCGAGGGTCATCTTATTTAAATCCCTCGGGCCAGTGCTCCTCTGAGTGTTGGTCCAAACAGAGCCACTTGCAGCGCCACCTCGGGGCAACTCGAGGGTTGGTTTTAGTTGTACGTAGTGTTCATCTGAGTGTGCCCTGAGAACGAGATATGTGCAGCTCCTATTGGGATTTGTCGGCACATTCAGGCTATGTTGCTGGATTTGTTTTAACTTGTTGAAGTGTCTTGTAGAACCGGGATACTGAGTCTGATCGAAATGTCTCGGGAAGAGGTCTATTCCTTCGTTGACCGTGAGAGCTTGTCAAGGGCTAAGTTGGGACTCCCCTGCAGGGATTTGAACTTTCGAAAGTCATGCCCGCGGTTATGGGTAGATGGGAAGTTGTTAATGTCCGGTTGTAGATAACTTGAACCTTAACTTAATTAAAATGAATCAACTGTGTGAGTTGCCGTGATGGTCTCTTCTCGGCGGAGTCCGGAAAGTGAACACGGTGTTGGAGTAATGCTTGCACAGGTTGTTCTCTAGTTATTCGTTCGCGCTTTGCCTCCTTTTCTCACTCTCTTTTGCGAACAGGATAGCCACCATATATGCTAGTCGCTTGTTGCAGCTCCACATTTTTACCTTGCCTTACCTATAAGCTTAAATAGTCTTGATCGCGAGGGTGCGAGATTGCTGAGTCCCTGTGGCTCACAGATTATTTCCAAACTAGATGCAGGACCCGATGACTCTGTTCCAGATGACGCACTTGAGCTCAAGTGGGAGTTTAACGAGGAATCACGCCGTTACTATGTGTCTTTCCCCGATGATCAGTAGTGGTGCAGTTGGGGCGATCGGGACCATGTCGCATGTTGGGTTGATCTTTTATTTTGGCGCCGTAGTTGGGCCATGAGTGTTTGGATGATGTAATGCTATTTATGTACTTTGATTGATGTGGCGAGTGTAAGCCAACTATGTATCTCCCCTTTTATTATCTATATTACATGGGATGTTGGGAAGATTGCCTAACTTGCGACATTGCTTTCAATGCGGTTATGCCTCTAAGTTGTGCCTCGACACGTAGAAGCTATAGCCGCATCGAGGGCGTTACATAAAATCTAAGACCATTGCATATTAAGGTGAAAATAGTGCTACCAATATACGAGTCTCATACGATGCCATTTCAACGATTGTACCACAAAAGCTCAAAATATTACAAGGTTCAAATTCCAGAGTTATATGGCTCAAATTCAAAGATTACAAGGTTTAAACTGATATTAGAAATTAAATTCAGCACATCAGCTGCAAACGCTCGCGCTGATCCGCTGAACATGGATATCAGAGAGGTTCAAACTAATATGACCACTTCTAAGTCTGGTTTCAAAACCTCACAATTTTTGCAAAGGGGTCAGCCACTGAGAAGTCATGTATGGGGTTGACACGATGACTTCCGATTACTCTATCATCTGAAGTTCCAAACTGAAATTCAGCAGTTTTGGAGCCTATTCCATTTTGCCGCAGGCGCCGGGCTGATCAACAAATCATTCATTTTTGCAAAATAAATGTAGGGCAAACCTCATTTCCTTCAGTACTCTTGCTCTGAGAACAAAGAACCCGGCGAATATAATCTCCGGTAAGGTCCCTCGGTAGGAGTTGAAAGTAATTTCTGAGAGATGTAGATCTAGGCATTCGACGTGATTGTAATATTGTATCACATTATCCACCACTGGGCCTAATCTTATCTGTAAAAGAAGAAAACGTGTTAGTGCCTACATGCAGTTTTGAACATTACTACATGCCTATTTGGTTTGCATGATTTGTAAAATGCACTAACATGCCATCTTCGATCTAACATGATTAGCATGGGCATTTGATTACATTCTAGAAAAATGTAGCTTTCTTCACAAGAGATTGGAGTGGATGAAAAGTTCCCTAAGAAAACTAGTATAGATGAATCCAAAGGAGAAATGCTTATTGATTGTAACCATATGGGGCGGTGGAACATGTATGTACTAAAATCCTCCAAAACAATCCTACAGAAATTGTAGTACATTGTAATTGTTAACTTGGAAAAAGGTGTCACAAATTAAACTCCCTTATGGTTAACATTTAACAGGAAAGGAACATCACCTCGATATATAGCTTCTCTAGGCATGGAAAGCATCTCAGGAAACTAACAACTTGCTCTAGGTTGGGCCCGGTAGATTCTAGTGCCAAGACCTTCACTATGCGCAGTTTCGGGGTCAAGCTTGTTGGAATCATTTTCTGAATGACAGACGAGCAAACATCTTCAAAATTAGAAATAATGTTAATTTGTAGAAGGAGAGGTAGAAGGTGGCTGTTGTACCTGAACAGATGTGGATCCAATAACAAGTTCAGAGTATTTGTCAGACGAGTAGCCCACCACTGTCAATTTCAGCGCAGAAATGACATTGATTCTTGTTGGACCTTCTTGATCAACTACAAGTAATCTCTCTAGTGCAGGTGTGTCCTCAATGACCATACTGTGGTACAAATCTTGTGATGTCTTCCTGCCGCACCAGCAACACACATAAATAGTCCAGAGAGTCATGGAGGTGATGTGGAAGGTACTCAACCCATTGATCGCCTGAAGACGAAGGTACTCGAGTGCAGTACAGCCACGAAGTAGGCGCTCCATGTCACCATTTGAGAGGCAGACGACGACGAGATCGAGGTGCTTCAGTCATGGTAGAATAAGAGTGGGCGCGTCATTAAGGGGGATGGCAGTTCCTGAACTTGGCGATGCGCAGTATGGGCGCGAGGCAGAGTGCGGACATTGGCAGCAACCGCATATGCCCATCATCAAAAGTGAGCTCCTAGCTGATCTAGGGCGGGGGATTGGAACCAGTCATCAAGCTTGGCTCGGTCCTTGCCGTTGGAACGGAACTTGCCCATTCTAAGGCCTCTGGTTGGGCCAAGGTGACTGCTGAGGATCTTGGAGAACGAATCAAAGCTTTTGCGATAGCCATGGCACTACTAGGAAAAGGCCTACTAATGGCGCACCAGTTTTGCCTACTAATGGCGCATCACTGGTGCGTCATTAGTATCACGCCACTAGTATTTATTACTAATGGCGCACCACCCAGTGCGCCATTAGTATATAACACCATGCGCCATTAGTATGCCTCCCAGGGGCCATATTTAACCATGTGCTTTGGCACACTAATGGCGCACTGCGGATGGATGCGCCATTAGTATACTTGGCATACTAATGGCGCACTTTTTGGTGATGCGCCATTAGTACACTTGGCATACTAATGGCGCACTCTGTAGTGATGCGCCATTAGTATGAATATTAGGTTTTTTTTACTTTTCTGATTTTTGCACAGGTTACAAAATATATTATTTGACAGAATATAGACAGTAGCACACAGCAACAGCAGATTCATCGAATACAATAGAAGATTAGTGTTCGAATACAATTCATCATATTAGTCTCCGAATTCAAAAGACCGAACAAAGATAAAACATTACAAGTCTCGAGACCGCGAGTATCGAGTTTGTCGGAAGTAATACTAATCCTAACAAGTCCTACTAATCATCATCATACAACTTCTACTCGTTATTCATAACAAGTCATACGATCATCATCTTGATAGTCATCGAACCAACCCTACTTAATTGTTCTTAGCACATGATCATTAGTATTAGGCAGGACCTAAATACCATATTTAAGCTAAAATAGCATAAAACAATATAGACCCTGACTCTCCATTATGGAGAATGGAGAACATCCTGTCTCCAATTCTTGTGCTTCACTTCCTTTTGCTTCCAAGAAGCTCCTTACGACTGTCCATACATTTTTTCCATCCTTTGATTTTCATGTCTCCACTTCTTTTAGAAATCTCGTATGGACAGTTGAGATTCGTAGGATGACCTGGCTGTATGTTCAAAACATTAAGACTACCTTTCTGATACATCGTACGAGGCACACAATTCTCTGGGATTATCTGTTGAAAAACGTAGTAATAAGTTCATAGTTAGCAATGATGTACTAGTTTTAGAAGTATGCAAAAGATGCACGGATGTCGTAATAGTAAAAATCTTACCAGGGTATCTCCATAGTAGTTACTGTAGTTGAACACATGCACTAGTGGCACGTATTTACCATAATGTTGAGGAGTTTGATTGTGGATATTGTAATTCTCAATGTCAGTACAAAATCCGACCAGATGATTTTTCTCCTTGTAAGTTGTTAATTCGGAGCCATCGTTGTAGTGGTTTTTGTCTACCATCTCCCGCACATTCTTTGAAAAATAAGAATAAGCTGTCAATGGAAATAAGCTGTTAACTATTTTGAAATAAACAATATAAATTAGCTAATAACTATGTTTGAGAAACTCACATAGCGGTAGAACTGGAGGCGTATCAACAAGGACCCAAATGTCCATATTGTCTTGGATGATGTCAGGATTACCAAGATCCATGGTGATAAGCATACCCTCATCAAAACCATACATCTTGCAAAATGCTTCCCAATTTTTGCAAACAAAATGGGTTACGCTCTCGGAATTATATAGATTTACTTCAAAGTCCACATCGTGATGAGTCCTTAGGTGAATTTTCTTTGTTTCAGAAATTTCATGGTCTTAAAAATCCATCCTCTCCAAGACATAGCGTCTTGCATGGCATGGGGTATGCTATACTCGAATTGTAAAAGATGAAAATTACACGTCGAAATAGTTGAAGTCATGCTTAATTATGAAAATAACACTTGTCGTCGTTGTGTACCGTTTCAACTTCGAAGGTCTCCTCGAGCTTAATGCTGAAGCGCCGATCATCGTCCAGGTGAGGCATGTCCCACAGACCTCGATCGTCGTGGCACTAGTCGCACTCCCCTGGGAGACTTTCGTCGTCCGATAATGATGACGACATATCCAACGTTCATAATTCAAAACTACATCATTTAGGGTTTGTCGACACCGAGGCATCCTAAAAGCTAAGCTTTTATCATTTAGGGTTTGTCGACGCTGAGGCACCCTAAAAGCCAAGGTTTTAGCATTTAGGGTTTGTCAACGTCGAGGCATCCTAAAAGCTAAGCTTTTATCATTTAGGGTTTGTCGACGCCGAGGCACCCTAAAAGCCTAAGCGTACATCATTTAGGTTCTCATCGACACTGAGGCACCCTATAGAAGCCAAGTTAAGTTTTCATCGACAATCGTGAGACTTGATCCCGCTGAACTTCTACTTCGCTGGGTCTAGATATCTGCTTATCTTCCCCGCGTAACCGTAAGGAAGTTTTACTCCTACGAGGCAGGTGAGAAACTGCTCGATCTCCTCCTGACTTAGAGTGAAGCACGCGGGAGGGTAGTCATTTCCGGTCTTCTTGGCCTTTTTGCCTTTGCAACGACTTTCTGTGTCCTGCTTCGCCTCATCATCATCATCATCATCATCATCATTAGCGTGAAGCTCCTGCCCGATGCCCATTGATTTCAAGTCTGCCCTTACTTTTGGCCCATCTTTGGTCCTCTCTGGCATGTTGAGTAGGGTACCAAGCAGACTCTCGCACACGTTCTTCGTGATATGCATGGCATCAAGTCTGTGAGGCACACGGTGGATCTTCCATTACGGCAAGTCCCAGAAAACAGACCTCGTTTTCCATACCTTCAGGAGAGGCTCTAGCGCCTTTCGCTTCTTTCCCGGCTCTGGCGCCTTTTGCTTCTTTCCCGGTAGTGGGCAATCTTTCCAATTTTTCAACAGCCCGTCTATTTCCTCGCCGCTCCTCGTATGTGGGTGTCTTCGGAGTTCGGTTTCACCATCGAACAGATCCTTGCGTTTCCTCCACGGGTCATCGTCGCGAAGCCACCTTCGATGTCCCATGAACACGGTTTTCGAAGACCCGGGATCTCTATCTAGCTGGCGATACGTTGTGTCATCCATGCACCTGATGCATCCAGAAAATCCGTGGACCACCTGCCCCACGAGATATCCGTAACCGAGATAGTCGTGCACCGTCATGAGCAGTGCGGCTCTCATAGGGAAACTATTCTTTCTCTGCAGCATCCCACGTATTGGCTGGCGTTTTCCACAGCGTGTCTAGCTCCTCTTTCGGCAGCCCCAGATACAGATTAATGTCATTCCCTGGTTGTTTCGGCCCTTCAATTAGCATACTCATGTGAATGTACTTCCTCTTCATGCATAACCAGGGGGGAAGGTTGTACATCCACACAAACACATGCCAGGTGCTATGTGTGCTTCTCTGGCTGCCAAACGGATTGACTCCATCGATGCTCGCGCCCAGCACGATGTTCCTTGGATCCTTCCCATATTCTGGGTGTTCGAAGTTCAACACTTGCCATTGGCTCCCATCCTTAGGGTGACTCAGCATCTTGTCTTTTTTATTTATCTCCGGATCATTTGCGTCATCTTCTTGCTTCTTCTCCTCCCTATCCGCGTGCCAACGTAGGAGCTTTGCTACATTAGGGTCCGCGAAATACCGCTGCAGATGAGGAGTGATCGGAAAGTACCACACCACTTTTCGAGGAGCTTTCTTCATCTTCTTGTATCGAGTGACGCCGCACACTGGAGATATGGTAGACTCCGCGTGCTCGCCCCGATAAATGATGCAATTGTTCATGCACACATGGTATTTCACGTGCGGTAAATCCAGGGGACACACGACTTTCTTCGCCTCCTCGAAACTGGTCGGGCACTTGTTCCCCTTGGGAAGACGTTCGTGCCAGAATGACATGTTCTCATCGAAGCATGCGTCGGTGATTTTGTGTTTTACCTTCATCTCCAAAGCCATGAGTGTTACTTTCAGGCGGGTATCCTCGGGTCTGCATCCTTCATACAATGGAGTAACCGCGTCTATCTCAACTTGATCCAGCTTGGCTTTCTCTCGGGCGGCAGCTCTTGCGTTATCCGTCTGCTTGAGAAGCAGCTCTTGAATATGAGGGTCCTGCACCTAGCCCATCGATGGTCCATCGTCGTCTGATCCTCCGGCATCTAGATCTTCATGATCATGCCCTTCATCTGCTCCGGCATCTTCCTCATCATCATGTCCGGCATCTTCTACATGATGACTGTGTACAGCATCACTGTCGTGATCATGTCCTGGAGATTCTTCGTCTTCTCGCCCGCCCGAGCCGCGGTGGTTGTCTTGCTGCCCTTCCTCATTTCTTGCCCGGCCCCCATGGATGACTTCATAGTCATCTTCATCACCTTGCCACCGATAGCCATCCATGAAACCACGCAAGAGCAGGTGGTCCCGCACCTGCCCGGAATCCGGGTCCGCAATACGGCTCTTCAGCTTGCATCTTCGACACGGACATCTTATCTCCGTCTCGTTCTTTTGAAGCATCTCGGCCTTCGCGGAGCTCAAAAACCTATTCACGATGCCTTTGGTCATCGTGCGGACCATGGTCGCCTGCGGGGTAGAGCAAAACGATATTTTAGAACCAAGAAAAAATTTGGCATGACTTTCCCTAAAAATAGGGCCAAAAAGAATGCATAGTGCCAAAATTCTCGCCGAAACGGAAATGAATCAACATTCCGGCAAAATATTGGCAACTATCGCATTTCAAATACTGGTACCTGCAAACACAAACATATATGCAACACCACAAACATATGCAACACCACAAACATATATAGATCTAGCTAGGCCACAAAAAGTGCATGTGCACGTTGTTGGAGCGAGCTAGGGAGAAAAAAAGTAGATCTACAACATGAAGATAGCTTTCCCCTGACTTACCTATCAAAAAAAGGTAATTTCAACACTTAATTTTGATGAATCTATGGTGCAAATGAGGTGAGGAGGAGGAGGAGGCAGCCGACAAGCTTAGAGAAGGAGGTGGGGGGAATGAAGTGGGGAAAGTGAGTGTGTAGGTGTGGCTGTCCAAAAATATCTAGCTGGTCCCAGGTTACTAATGGCGCACCACAGAGACATGCGCCATTAGTAACCCAACATACTAATGGCGCACCTCACAGACATGCGCCATTAGTAGTTTTGCAAAAAAGTAAAAAACAATTATACTAATGGCGCACCGTGGAACAGTGCACCATTACTAGTTTAAACTAGTAATGGCGCACTATGCAACGGTGCGCCATTAGTAGTTTTGCAAAAAAGTAAAAAAAATACAGTAGTGGCGCACTCTATGGCTGGTGCGCCATTAGTAGTTCTAACTACTAATGGCGCACTCTGCCAGGATGCGCCATTAGTATGTTTGAAAAAATGAAAAAAAACATTTTGATACTAGTGGCGCACCGTGTCCCTGGTGCGCCATTAGTGTCTTCCACACTAATGGCGCACCAACAGAAGGTGCGCCATTAGTATATAGTAATGGCGCACCACATGTCTGGTGCGCCATTAGTGTCAATTCCATCTATAGCCCTTTTCCTAGTAGTGTGGCAGAGCTCGTGGGTGTCAATGAGGTCGAGAGGGCTGGACTTCCATACGGGGCGCCACCACCGGAAAAGGACGGTTATCCGCGCCCAATATTTGATTGGGATGAGGGAGATGATGACTGTCAACATATCATCAGGGAGGCTGCTGATGAAGTCTAGACCTGCTGGAGTCGCTTGCGGTTCTAGCTCGCCACGCCTCCGCTTGTTGCCATCCCATTCTCCACCTCCGGAGTCTCCTTGTTAGCGGCACTTTCTGATAGAAATGGGAGTACATGGAATATTTAGTTAAAACGGGGCAATAGAAAAGTGTATTGGTAACTAGAAGTTATTAGGTAGGAATATAGTAAGAAAAGGGAATAACAGTTGGTTGGCTAAATACTACACAATTCATTTGACATTGCTGGGTAAGTCAGCATGCAGTTAGTTAAAAATAAAACTTACTTCCAACAAAGTCTGGATGGATGATTTTGTCGGGGAAGTTGGCATATATCTCATGACCAGGCCCTTTTATGTAGAGTGCAATTTTAGTGCCAGCTTTCAGTACATAAAACTTAGAAATTTCTTTCCAAAAGCTAGTGCCAAAATAGGAGTCACCACATTCATCAAGTCTTACAGTAGCAACGATTGTAAATCCATGGTTTGTGTGCAGTATGACATCCATGCAGTCTTGATCTATGTAAAGGGAAAGATTGTGCACTACATAATCTGTTGCATAGCAAGGGATGCGCTGCAGAAAATGGTAGGATTGTTAAAGAAAATATGGTAACATGCAAATATGGGCCCAAATTGAAAGAGCTGTACAGCAGTTGAAATCGAAGGACAAAAATCTATAATTAAATAGATAGGGTAAACATGATGTCATGGAAATATGAGAGTAATAAAAAGAACAATACATCATTAATTTGCCTAATATAGAAAGAAGAGGGGGGAAAATCCCCTTTGACGTATATGGTGCATGTGGCGCCTTTTATCCAAATGTAGCAATATTTAGAATATGTTCAGGAAAGTAGGCCATGCCAACCGATTTAGGGTGAGATTGAACATACCGCGCGCATCCTCAAGTTATCTGGTACGATGAGATGGAATCTCTGGCGGAGTTCGCAAAGTCCTGATGTGTCGGCGAACTGTACATTCTATGAATGAAAGAAAAACCCTCAAAATAGCTCGAATAAAAATGAATTCACAACTATTTCTAATGTCGCTTGAAGCTACGTTGGTATTTCCCCAAAGAGGAAGGGATGATGCAGCACAGCGGCGGTAGGTATTTCCCTCAGATATGAAACCAAGGTTATCGAACCAGTAGGAGAACCAAGCAACACAACGTAAACAGCCCCTGCACACAGATAACAAATCCTCGCAACCCAATGTGTTAAAGGGGTTGTCAATCCCTTTCTGGGTATGGCGCCTCAAGATAGGCAAACAGACATGAGATAAATTTGTAGTAGATTGATAGAATAAACGCCAAATAAAATAAATAAGGAAAAATTGCAGCAAAGTATTTTTGGGTTTTTGGTTTAGTAGACCTGAAAATAAATGCAAGAGAAAAGTAGATCGCAAAGGCAAATATATGAGAAAGAAGGCCCGAGGGCCGTAGGTTTCACTAGTGGCTTCTCTCTATAAAAATAGCAAACGGTGGGTAAACAAATTATTGTTGGGCAATTGATAGAACCTCAAATAATTATGACGATATCCAGGCAATGATCATTACATAGGCACCACGTCCAAGATTACTAGACCGACTCATGCCTATATCTACTCCTATTACTCCACACATTGACCACTATCCAGCATGCATCTAGTGTATTAAGTGCATGGAGAAACGGAGTAATGCAATAAAAACGATGACATGATGTTGACAAGATCTATCTATGTAGAGATAGACCCCATCATTTTAACCTTAGTACCAACGATACATATGTGTTGTTTCCCTTTCTTTCACTAGGATCAAGCACCGTAAGATCGAACCCACTACAAAGCACCTCTTCCCATTGCAAGATAAATAGATCAAGTTGGCCAAACAAAACCCAAATATCAGAGAATAAATATGAGGCTATAAGAAATCATGCATATAGGAGATCAAAGAAATTCAAATAACTTTCATGGATATAAAAAGACAGATCTGATCATAAACTCAAAGTTCATCGGATCCCAACAAACACACCGCAAAAGAGTTACATCATATGGATATCCAAGAGACCATTGTATTGAGAATCAACAGAGAGAGATGAAGCCATCTAGCTACTAACTACGGACCCGAAGGTCTACAAAGAACTACTCACACATCATCGGAGAGGCACCAATGAAGGTGGTGAACCCCATCCGAGATGGCGTCTAGATTGGATCTGGTGGTTTTGGACACTGGGCGGCTGGATGAATATTTCCTTGACTCCCCTAGGGTTCTGGGATTTTTGGGGTATTTATAGAGCAAATAGGCGGTCCGAGGGGCACCAGAGGTGGGCACAACCCACCAGGGCGTGCCTGGGCCTCCTGGCGCGCCTTGGTAGGTTGTGCCCCCCTCAGGGCACCCCCCCAGACGCAGCCAGGGCCCGTTGTCTTCCTTTTAGCCCATAAAAAATTCTCCGTAAAGTTTCCTTTTAGCCCAGGTCTGATATTGATTTTCTGCTATGTAAAAAACACGGAAAAAAAGGAACTGGCACTTGGCACTATGTCAATAGGTTAGTACCAAAAAATGATATAAAATGATTATAAAACATCCAAGATTGGTAATATAACAACATGGAACAATAAAAAATTATAGATATGTTGGAGACGTATCAATGTCCGCCTGGTGATTAAAGGAGGAAGATGAAGTGGGATAAGAGATGAGATAATATCTCATTAAATTAGTTACCTTGTCGTCCATGAGAAAGAACCCTCAGTACAGCAGATTCCCCAACCGAGCGAGCAGCATCGAGAAAGTCGATGGCGATAGGCGGCAGCAAGCGGAAGTGGCAAAATGCGGTGGGCTTTGCCGGCAGCTTGGCGACGGTGGCAGGCGTCAAGCTATGTGTTTACTGCCGCGATAGGCGGTGCCATGGCATAGACGTGGAGGAGCTTGTGCAGGTGTGAATGGGGGCCGGAGGTGGTGGTGGGTGGGGTGAGGGTTTTTGTGACATGGTGATGGTGAGGGCTTTCTTTTTCTTTTTTGAATTGGGTGGTGAGGGTTTTCTATCCCACAAAGAATTTTGGAGGCGACGGTTTGCTAGAGCGAACCGTGTGTGATTGACACAACAGGCAAAATGAAAGTCATTGCACATGGTTCCAATTTTGGGAACCGTGTGTGATTGACGTACTAGCTCCATCCTGGTTTATTGGTTCCCTTTGTAATTTTGACCAAATATTTAACTAAGAAATGTTTATGCATGTCACCAAAAATTATATCATTGAACACTATGCTCAAATACGCATCCAACGATATAATTTTTGCTGACCTGCACTAACATTTTGTCAGTTAAACCTTTGGTCAAAAATTGACACAAATTACAATGGTGACCAATAAACCAAGACGGGGGTAGATTCCATCAACCGAACTAGTTGCATAGATATCCCACGGTTAGACATAAGTAAACATAGATTAAACATACTCAAACATAGATAATAAGCGTACACGTACATAAGCATAGTTCAACCATAAGTACATAGTTCAACCGTCATTAAGCATACTCAACCATACATAGTTCGATCCATCCCACATCTCACCTCACATGCTGACACGATCCTGAAGCTTCTCCAGGTACTCGGCGTGCGCGTCGTGCGCCACCCTACGAGAATACTTCTGCTTGAAGGAGTCAACGACCCGTCCTCTTGCATGCGCCAGAACACTTAGATACACGTCATGAAGCTTGTGATATGCATCCGCGAATAAGTACACCTCACTCAGTGTCGGGACCTTTTGGTTTCCAAGCCACGTGCTAGATCAAAATTCTGAAATTGGCTATTCAAACATCACATAACACCTCTTTGGGCCACATGCATGCACATGGTGGTTATCCTAGCTAGGACACTCACGTGTTACGCTTCCATCTGTAGGCCCATGAGGCCATCGTCGATGCATGCATGCATCACTTTGACCTATATCAGGAGAGGTTACTTAATTTCACCATTGATGAGGATTCTTTTGGGTTGTACATATTACGGCAAGAGCATATAGTATGCAGTGAATAGGGGGGAAGGGGACCATCATATGTAGTACGCTTCATGAATCTCGCCCTATGTGGGTGCATGGTTTATGGTTTTTGAGGCATGTGGCACATCAAAGTTGTGCATTTTGGGTATTCAACATATATATATATGTTTGACCCACATGCAAAGCGGTGGTGGTTGTCCTCTCGCACCCACTTAAGCGATTATCAGCGATATCGATGCTTTCATCTATGGGCCCACTTGGTCCATCACTACATTTTGCCTGACAACAGGAGAGGTTAATTTGACTTAGGACGGGATTATTATTTTTGCTTGTAATATGTCATATATATATATATAGATCATGCTCTGGGATGACATGCATGATACATTTTGAGCACACACACATGCATGTGTATGCATGAATCCCTCCCATCGAGTCGAAGTGGCTACTACAACAACACATCAGGAACCGATCTTGCTCTGTGTGGGGAGCTAGTGTACGATTTTTGACACACGCGCCACATCAATGTTGTGAAATGGTATTCAAACATGCATGAATGCATCACCTCCATACATATGCATGTAGTGGTTGCCTTCAAACAGTACACTCCCTCGTGTGGTTATTGGTGATAAGCCTATATATTCATGGGCCCGCGTGGACATCCATGATCACATTGACCAACAACAAGATAGGTTGCCATGGTGGATTCTTCATTTGTGTCGGATTTCAGGTTCCGGCAAAACACTCAAGGTTCAAACTCTGGGATGTGCACGAAGATCTCTCCCTCCCCCTAGCTCACTCACTCACCGCGATCTCAAGGCTCAGCTCGCCGAACCCGAAGAACAAGGGACACAAGAGTTTATACTGGTTCGGGCCACCGATGTGATGTAATACCCTACTCTAGTGTGGTGTGGTGGATTGCCTTGTAGGCTGAGGATGAACAAGTACAAGAGAAGCACTACCTCCTGGGGAGAGGTGTTCTTGAGCTCGGTGAGCTTGTGTGGTTGAGGATGATCTAAATGATCAGTCCCCCTCCTATGGTGGTGGCTAGTCCTATTTATAGAGACCTGGTCCTCTTCCCAAATATTAGGCAGGAAGAGATCCCACAACGGCCAATTTGAAGTGGGGGCAGCTAGTACAAGCTATCCTGACAAAAGGTGGTCTTCACCTGCCAAAGGCTCTGGTGGTGACGCCGCCGTGGGCTCCGTGATGACCTCCGTCCTGTCGTCCTGCTGGTCTTGGTCTTGTTGCACCGATATGGAAACCTTTGCTTGATGCCTCGGGACTCCTCGTCTACGCCTGCTCCTATAGAACCAAAGAGGCAACTGGTGCTCTGCGCCCACTGGCGCCTGCCTGGCACCCGCCTGGCCTTGGTCATCATGTCTCACATCAGAGGAACCTCATGAGGTGCCCCTCACCTTGATCTCTCTGCTCCTCGTGAGCCAGCCTAGTGAGGCTGCCCCTGAGGAGGTCTTGTGTAGTCCGCCTCGCGAGGCTCGGCCCCTCGCGAGGGTCTTGAGTGTTTGCTGGTTGTCGGTGTCAAAACCGGCGGATCTCGGGTAGGGGGTCCCAAACTGTGCTTCTAGGCCGGATGGTAACAGGAGGCAAGGGACACGAAGTTCTACCCAGGCTCGGACCCTCTCGATGGAGGTAAAACTGTTGGGGAACGTAGCAATAATTCAAAATTTTCTACGTGTCACCAAGATCAATCTATGGAGTCATCTAGCAACGAGGAAGGAGCGGATCTACATACCCTTGTAGATCGCGCGCGGAAGCGTTCAAGAGAATCGGGTTGATGGAGTCGTACTTGTCCTAATTCAAATCACCGATGATCCTAGCGCCGAACGGACGGCATCTCCGCGTTCAACACACGTACGGAGCAGCGACGTCTCCTCCTTCTTGATCCAGAAAGGGGGGGGGGAGGAGAGGTTGATGGAGATCCAGCAGCACGACGGCGTGGTGGAAGTAGCGGGATTCCAACAGGGCTTCGCCAAGCGCTGCGGGAGGAGGGAGATGTGTCATGGGAGGGAGAGGGAGGCGCCATGGCTTAGCTATGGTTGCCCTCCCTCCCCCCCCCCCCACTATATATAGGGCCAAGGGAGAGGGGGAGGGCGCAGCCTTGCCCCTTCCTCCAAGGAAGGGTGCGGCCAAGGGGGGGAGGAGTCCATCCTCCCCAAGGCACCTCGGAGGTGCCTTCCCCCTTTAGGACTCTCCCCTCCTCTTGTCCCTTTGGCGCATGGCCCTCTAGGGGCTGGTGCCCTTGGACCATGTAGGCCAAGGCGCACCCCCTACAGCCCATGTGGCCCCCGGGGCAGGTGGCCGCACCCGGTGGACCCCCGGGACCCTTCCGGTGGTCCCGGTACAATACCGGTGACCCCGAAACTTGTCCCGATGCCCGAAATAGCACTTCCTATATATAATTCTTTACCTCCAGACCATTCCAGAACTCCTCGTGATGTCCGGGATCTCATCCGGGACTCCGAACAACTTACGGGTTACCGCATACTAATATCTCTATAACCCTAGAGTCACCGAACCTTAAGTGTGTAGACCCTACGGGTTCGGGAACCAAGTAGACATGACCGAGACATTCTCCGGTCAATAACCAACAGCGGGATCTGGATACCCATGTTGGCTCCCACATGTTCCACGATGATCTCATCAGATGAACCACGATGTCAAGGACTCAATCAATCCCGTATACAATTCCCTTTGTCTAGCGGTACGATACTTGCCCGAGATTCGATCGTCGGTATCCCGATACCTTGTTCAATCTCGTTACCGGCAAGTCTCTTTACTCGTTTCGTAACACATCATCCCGTGATCAACTCCTTGGTCACATTGTGCACATTATGATGATGTCCTACCGAGTGGGCCCAGAGATACCTCTCCGTTTACACGGAGTGACAAATCCCAGTCTCGATTCGTGCCAACCCAACAGACACTTTCGGAGATACCTGTAGTGTACCTTTATAGCCACCCAGTTACGTTGTGACGTTTGGCACACCCAAAGCACTCCTACGGTATCCGGGAGTTGCACAATCTCATGGTCTAAGGAAATGATACTTGACATTAGAAAAGCTTTAGCATATGAACTACACGATCGTGTGCTAGGCTTAGGATTGGGTCTTGTCCATCACATCATTCTCCTAATGATGTGATCCCGTTATCAATGACATCCAATGTCCATGGTCAGGAAACCGTAACCATCTATTGATCAACGAGCCAGTCAACTAGAGGCTTACTAGGAACATGGTGTTGTCTATGTATCCACACATGTATCTGAGTTTCCTATCAGTACAATTCTAGCATGGATAATAAACGATTATCATGAACAAGGAAATATAATAATAACTAATTTATTATTGCCTCTAGGGCATATTTCCAACAAAAACCCTATGTTCTGCTTGATTAATATTGATGATATGGGTAGTACAAGAGTAGATCTACCACGAGATCAGAGAGGCTAAACCCTAGAAGCTAGCCTATGGTATGATTGTTGTTGTGTATGTTGTCCTACGGACTAAAACCCTCCGGTTTATATAGACACCGGAGAGGGTTAGGGTTACACAAAGTCGGTTACAATGGTAGGAGATCTGCATATCCGTATCGCCAAGCTTGCCTTCCACGCCAAGGAAAGTCCCTAAGTCTTCAATCTTGTATCTTCATAGTCCAGGAGTCCGGGTGAAGGTATAGTCCAGCTATCCAAACACCCCCTAATCCAGGATTCCCTCAGTAGCCCCTGAACCAGGCTTCAATGACGACGAGTCCGGCGCGCAGATTGTCTTCGGCATTGCAAGGCGGGTTCCTCCTCCAAGTACTTCATAGAAGATTTTGAACACAAAGATAGTGTCCGGCTCTGCAAAATAAGTTTCCACATATTGCCATAGAGAGAATAATATTTACACAAATCTAATCTGCTGACGTATTCCATAGTGTGACACACCACGGCCAAGCCTTTATACGAGTCGTTTCATTATCCCACCTCAGCGCGTCATGTGAGGCGGTTTCCTTGGCACGTCTTGTTAAAGCAGAGATTGTGTCCCCTTATTCCGGGATTCTCATCAATACGGGCGTGGGTAACCCAACCGCGCCATTGATTACGATGCTTGGAGATAAGCAAGTTTTACCAGGCTGGTGGGGACACGTAGTTGCGTCCACCCATATAAGGGGATAAGGATCCACCTTTTCACCTACGCCTTCTTCCTCCCTTGATTATCCATTCTCGCGCACTCGAGCTCCAGCGCCCAAGTTCGCACTCCCCACCTCAACCTTCTCCAGCCACGTACGGAGCGGGAGGCAAGTGGATGGTCTCCTCCGTCACGGAGGGACACATCAAAAAACTGAGGAAGGCCGGATACTTGTCTAATGACATTGTGTACCGGCTTCCCGAAAAGGGGCAGCTCATCCCCACCCCTAGGCCCCATGAGAGGGTGGTGTTCCTCCCCCATTTCCTCCGCGGACTGGGCTTCCCTCTCCACCCATTTGTCCGGGGGCTCATGTTCTACTATGGCATGGATTTCCACGATCTGGCCCCAAACTTTGTCCTCAACATCTCGGCGTTTATCGTCATGTGCGAGGCTTTCCTCCGCATCCGCCCCCATTTCGGCCTATGGCTCAAGACTTTCAATGTCAAGCCGAAGGTGGTGCACGGCAACCAGGCGGAGTGCGGAGGTGCCATGGTGGGCAAGATGGCCATTGTCCTATGGCTCGAGGGCTCCTTTGTGGAGACCCTGAAGGGGTGGCAATCGGGGTGGTTTTATATCACCGAGCCACGCGACCCCGAATGGGTCGCAGCCCCTGAGTTTCGATCCAGACCCCCTACGCGGCTCACCTCCTGGAAGGAGACGGGCCTGTCGTGGGGTAAAAAAGGAGAGTTGATCGGACTCCAAACATGCGTCCAAACCCTGGTGGACAAGAAGCTCAAACTTGTGAACATAGTCTAGGTTATGCTCATCCGCCTGATCCTCCTGTGTCAACAACGGGCTTTCAACCTGTGGGAGTTCGACCCGGCGCTGCACCAAACTCTGAGCAGGCTCTTCGACACGACATACGAAGATTCCTGGAAGGTGCTTTTCAAGGGCGCCGAGGCCCCCGCATCCACTACCGAGGATCGCGGATTCAGTATGCAGCGTCACGCTCTTGCGGTAAGCTGTTTTTTTCCTTTTACAGGGTATCAGTTTTTCGTAGTTTGACTCCATGGGGGATCTAAGCTCCCTTACCTTTGACAGGATTGGTAGGTGATGTCCGGACAGATCAACTGTCCAGCTCCTTTGCCCGAAGGCCCAGCGGACGCTCGCTTAGCGAAGCTGCTAGTTCCGGCACCCTATGTGGTGCCGGAGAAGAAGGCCGCGAAAAAGGCCATGGGGACTCGAAAGAGTGCCCGGCGCCAGGAGGTGTCGGATCCATCATCTGACGGTTCCAAGGTGCATTCCTCCCGTGAAGACGAGGAGGAAGAACAAGAGACCTCTCCCCCTCCAGTGGGAGGAGAGAAGAAAAGGAAGGCCGCCCTCTCTGGGGAGGCATAAGGTGCAAGAAGGGGAAAACCCTTCCTCCGGACTACTCCACCAACGTCGACGATGTCGGAGAGGAGTAGCAGCCCAGGGCCAAGCCCCTGGCAAAATCGTAAGTATCCGGATACCAGAGTAATTCATAGTATTCGCTTATTGCACAGCTTTCCCTTACGTCGAATATGTTTATGCAGCCCACCCAAAGACCGGCTCGACGCGTTGTCGAGCGGCTCACTGGACTCGTCGGATGCGAACTCACTTCTGACGGCTTCCTCCCCCAGCCTACGGACGACACCGAAGTGTTATCCCAACAGGCTCCAAGCCGGGAGGAGGTGGTCCTGGAGGCGCCGCAAGGCGACCTCCTGGACTCCAGGAGCAAAGGGGATGAAACCCCCCCAGGGTCCAAGTCCGGCTCTAGGCCGGACACCGCTCCGGAACCTTCAAAGGTTCCAGAGTCCGATGGGGGGCCTCCTTCCAAGAGGAGGAAGCCCACCGTGCCGGTGACCCCCGTCCAACCGGAGGCACCGGACAATCTGTTGGAGGCGCTCCAAGGCGCCTCCATCGACGAGGAGCACCGCACCATTTTGAGTGTGGTGGTCCAGAAGGTTTAGTCCGTCAAGAGCGGACTGACTGAAGCTTGTACTAGCCTTTTAACAGGCTTTGAGGTAAGTAAAGAATGTGTAAATAATATTACCGCATAGATAGTAGCCCCTGATGCTCTGTTTGGCGTTCGGGAAGAAAAGCTAATAGAGGATCAAATAAAATTCGCAGGAGTCTAACAAAAAGGAGTCAATATGCGTATGCAGGCTTCTCTGCTTGTGTCTGCCGCACTGACTGCGGAAGTGGACACGCTAAAGCAGAACCTCGAGCAGTCCGAGCAAGAGCTCGGGCGTGCCAAGAAGCAGCTCGAGGACAATGAAGGTAAGAAATACCTTGTTTAAATATATATATAAAGGTGCAATTTCAAAAAATGACAGGATTATCGTGGCTACTGTAGGGGCCACGTCTGAGGTGGCGACCCTTAAGCAAGCGCTGGTCGAGGCCGAGAAGAGGGCAGCCACGGAGCGCACCGAACGGGAGAAGTATGAGGCCGAGGTTGGCAAGGTACGGCAAGAGCTCCAGGCTCTCATGGAAAAACACGAGAGTTTGGAGCTTGACTCAAAGACGCGAGCGTCCGAGCTAGCAGCGGCTATTGAAAATGCCAAATCTGCCAAGGCCGAATCCCAGAAGACCCTCCAGGAGTTGGACAAGGTGAAGAAAATAGCGGCGGGTAAGGCATTCTTTATGCAAAGAAAACACATAAACGTGAGTTACTTGTTACTAACCCAAATCCGGAGCTCTCCAGGAGCGTTCGCAGATCTTCCCCGGAGTGTGTCTGATGCCGCCGCATTCTATCGAGCCGAGGAGGGCAGCTCAACAGAGAAGGTGTTCTGGTCTCAGTATGCTGAGGCCGGACACCCCGTGCCCCTGAGCGACCAGCTGAAGCAACTGGTCGAGCTCCACAAGGAGGCCGAACAGGCCATGAAGGGCCTCATAGTTCGGCTGTGGCCTGGAGAGGCTCTGCCTGGGAGCTATTTCGGGCTGGTGCGGCGGCTGGTGGAGGCCTGTCCAAGGCTCGAAGTCATCAAGCGCTCCATCTGCATTGAAGGTGCCCGTAGGGCCCTTGCCCGTGCGAAGGTGCACTGGGGCAAGCTGGATGCTGAGAAGCTTGTGAAGGACGGGCCACCGCCGGGGAAGGAGCATCGCAAGCCTGAGAATTATTATAAGGATGTTCTGAAGGGTGCCTGCCTTGTGGCGGAGGAATGTTCTAGGGATGTAATTTTTGAGTGAAACTTGCTTGTTTTGTCCTGTGCGCTGAAAACTTGTTCATATGCACTAAGAAATGCTGTTGGAATTTAAAATATTACCTTCTGTGCGGCTGTTTATCAATTCTGAGAGATGGCAAGTCGCCGGCTTCTGCCCCCGTGCCACTAGTGCTGGGGTGTTTGGGGATAAACCTGAGCGCTCTTTTTCCCATGTTTGGGTCCTTCGAGGGAGGCGCTCAGCCCAACGAACAAGGCAATCGGACTATAATGCGTGAACACTCTCACTTAGCCATAGAATTCTATAATTTTAAATTTCGGCGAAGCTCCTGGTATTCGGAAGACCGAGTTCGGAGCGCTATCCACGCCTTGGCCGGACAGAGCCGACTCCTCGCTCTAAGCGGCATAAGTCTTTAGGGACTCGAAAAACCTCTCGAACAGCGACCAACTCTCACTTCATCATGACAGTCAGTTTTAGCTTTCTCCACTGAGGTGCTCGACCCAACTCAACTGGGGCACAATCGCAGTGGTTCTCCTAGTGCCACCTTAGCCGATATAGCGAAACATAAGGCACCAAAACATAGGAGCCGGACAAACCCAACTATTGACCCAAGACATGATTCGGAGCCGATGCATATAATGCTATAAGTTTGGGGTGCCGCACTGGTTAAAGTGTTCGGACTTCTCACACCATGTTGAGGGGTACTGAAGCCCCTAGCATATTTCGGCCATACCAAAGTGTACGGGTGCAACATGTCATTAAGGAACATATATAAAAAAAGGTAATGCAAGAATAGACAAAAGCTATGCACTGTTTATTAAAGAGGGCTGCGATCAAAGCAGAGCGATACAAATAATGCGATAAGCAAAAGGTTGGACTATGTAACATGTCCGTTCCAGGGGGAAGCTGTGGAATAGTATGCGAAACAGGTATACTGCTCGTGATAGAGACCACCTGGGAATTCCGTAATGCGGCATGGCTTGTCTGCTTCCCTGGTTCATGCATCGTTTGTGCAGCAATTGAACTGCCGAACAGGCCTTCCGAAGAGTGGAGTCCTGAAAGTAAGAGAAAAATAAAAAAATCGGCAGCCCCTGGTGCGGTTTAAGCCGTGTTTCGGGCGTGCCGTGATGGTGCCCCTCCCCCTGTACCCATGGTATTTCTAGAGCGTAGTTATGTACGCGAAGTACTGGTGTCGCATTTTTGCGAGGGCTGGGGTTGGAGCCGCATTGCTACGCCTACTCAGATCATGCCAGGCGGTCTTGTTGTAGGTTACTCCAGGCGCGCTTGACGGTGTCCGATCGTTTAGTGGCCGGACTAGAGAACTGCCTAGAGAGACTGCTTTGTACTTCCGCTGCAAGGGCCGCCGTGTGCTCCTCCGTTCAGAGGGAGCGTTCGGTGTTTCCATTGACCGTAATTACTCCTCGAGGGCCTGGCATCTTGAGCTTAAGGTATGCGTAGTGCGGTACCGCGTTGAAATTGGCGAATGCGGTTCGCCCGAGCAGTGCATGATAGCCACTGCGGAATGGGACTATGTCGAAAATTAACTCTTCGCTTTGAAAATTATCCGGAGATCCGAAGACCACTTCAAGTGTGACTGAGCCTGTTCAGTTGGCCTCTACACCTAGTATTACGCCTTTAAAGGTTGTTTTGGTGGGCTTAATCCTAGAGGGATCTATGCCCATGTTCCGCACTGCATCCTGGTAAAGCAGGTTCAGGCTAGTGCCGCCAGCCATAAGGACTCTAGTGAGATGAAATCCGTCAATAATTGGGTCTAGAACCAATGCGGCGAATCCGCCATGACGGATGCTAGTGGGATGGTCCCTTCGATCAAAGGTGATCGGGCAGGAGGACCATGGGTTGAACTTTGGGGCGACTGGCTCTACCGCATATACGTCCCTTAACGCGTGCTTTCGCTCCCTTTTGGGGACGTGGGTTGCGTATATCATGTTCACCGTCCGCACTTGTGGGGGAAAACCCTTCTGTCCACTGTTGTTCGGCGGCCGGGGCTCTTCGTCGTCATCGCTATGCAGCCCCTTGTCTTTGTTTCGGCATTTAACTTGCCTGCCTGCTTGAACACCCAACAATCCTTGTTGGTGTGATTGGCCGGCTTTTTGGGGGTGCCATGTATCTGGCACAAGCGGTCGAGTATTTGGTCCAAACTGGACGGGCCCCTAGGATTCCTTTTGAATGGCTTTTTCCGCTGACCGGATTTAGAGCCTCTGAATCCGGCATTAACTGCCGTATCCTCAGCATTGTCGTCGTTAATGTGGCGCTTCTGCTTGTTGCGACACGACCTGCCACTACTGTTCCTGGTATCCGAATTACCAGGGTTCTTGGTCATATTGTTGCTACGAGCAAGCCAACTGTCTTCTCCCGCGCAAAAGCGGGTCATGAGTGTCGTGAGTGCTGCCATAGACTTCGGCTTTTCCTGTCCCAGGTGCCGGGCAAGCCACTCGTCACGGATATTGTGCTTGAAGGCTGCTAGGGCCTCAGCGTCCGAACAGTCGACTATTTGATTTTTCTTAGTTAGGAACCGTGTCCAGAATTGCCTGGCCGATTCCTCTGGCTACTGAATTACGTGACTTAGGTCACCGGCGTCTGGGGGTCGCACATAAGTGACTTGGAAATTGTCGAGGAATGCGGCTTCCAGGTCCTCCCAACAACTGATTGATCCTGTTGGCAAGCTGTTAATCCAATGCTGAGTTGGTCCTTTAAGCTTGAGTGGGAGGTATTTGATGGCGTAGAAATCATCGCCGTGGGCCATGTGGATATGAAGGAGCTAATCCTCGATCCATACCGCAGGATCTGTTGTGCCATCATATGATTCGATATTTACGGGTTTGAAACCCTCGGGGATTTGATGATCCATTATTTCGTCTGTGAAGCATAGTTGGTGTGCGGCGCCTCTGTACTGGGCTATATCACGACGTAGCTCCAATGAGCTTTGTCTACTGTGTTCGGCCCTGCCGAATTTGTGGCCGGCGTGACGGTTACCGTCTCGAGCCGTGGGGCGCCCACGCGATCCGTAGATCGATCTTGTTTTCCTTGCCTTGCCCTCCAACATATTTCGTAAGTCCGGCGCATATTCCCGTGCCTTGGTACGGGGTGCGGCTTGAGTGGAGGGCCGAGAGGCCTCTTTGTCGCGGCCACGAGGTGGCCGGTCGGCCGCATCAAGTGCTTCCTCCTCTAATCGGGGTAGCAACCTACGCTTTGGGTAGCTCTTGGAGGGGCGTTCGAGTTTATGCTCTTCGGCCGCAAGGACTTCAGTCCATCTGTCGACTAGCAAATCTTGATCAGCTCTAAGCTATTGCTGTTTTTTCTTGAGGCTTCTTGCCGTGGCCATAAGCCTGCGTTGAAAACGCTCTTGCTCGACGGGATCCTCTGGCACGACGAATTTGTCATCGTCGAGGCTTGCCTCGTCTTCGGAGGAAGGCATATAATTATCGTCCTCGACCTCTCTGTCTGCCGCTCTCTCATAAGGGCTGGTTTCTCCATCCTCCTGTGCTAAATCTTGCTGGAGGGGGTTTTCTTCGGCACTTTCCAGAGTATTATTATCTTCCATGCTGGAATCACCGTATTTGTTTTGGCGGGATTTTGAGCGGCGCCGCTGACGCCGGCGCTTAGGCTGTTTCTTGGAGGGGTCATCCTCCACTGTTCCATCGCCATCTCCTTGTTTTGGGGTGTCCACCATGTATATGTCATATGAAGAGGTGGCTTTCTAGGGCCTGATAGGCGCTGGTTCATCATCGTCTCCTTCATCGGTGTCCATACCATCGATGTCTTCGGAGCCAAAGTCGAGCATGTCGATTAAGTCGTCGACAGTGGCTACAAAGTGGGTGGTGGGTGGGCTTTGAATTTCTTCATCGTCCGAATCCCAACCTTGCTGACCGTAGTCCGGCCAGTGCTCTCCTAATAAAGAGAGAGACTTCAGTGTCTACAGAATATCACCGAAAGGCGAGTGCTGAAAGATGTCCGTGGCAGTAAACTCCATGATCAGCGCCCAATCGGATTCGATCGGCAGGGGCGCGGAGGGTTCGGAGTCCGGAGAGGAGTCCGGCTCCT
Source organism: Triticum aestivum (assembly GCF_018294505.1). Lineage (NCBI taxonomy): Eukaryota > Viridiplantae > Streptophyta > Magnoliopsida > Poales > Poaceae > Triticum > Triticum aestivum. Next base: position 163,495,122 of record NC_057800.1, on the reverse strand, counting down.
TGGAGTCACGAGTCTCGCAGAGTGCGGGGCTGGTGTTCGGCTCGATCGCCGTTGGGATCACAGCCCCCGAGGCGGCGTCCAACCACCCATCCTCGATCGGCGCAGTTGGCTCCGAATTAAAGGTCGAAGCCGATGCGGGTGCGGCCTCCAGGGAACTGTTCAGCGGCAGAGCTAGATCATGCTCGTCGTGACAGTGTGGCACTCTCGGAAGTGGCTCGAATCCGTCGAAGATCAAGTCCCCACGGATGTCAGCCGTGTAGTTTAAACTTCCAAATCTGACCTGACGGCCAGGGGCATAGCTTTCGATCTGCTCCAGATGGCCAAGAAAATTGGCCCGTAGTGTGAAGCCGCCGAAGACGAAGATCTGTCTGGGGAGGAAGGTCTCACCCTGGACTGCATCGCCATTGATGATCGTAGGAGCCATCAAGCCTGATGGCGACGACACAGAGGAACTCTCAATGAAAGCACTAATGTCGGTGTCAAAACCGGAGGATCTCAGGTAGGGTGTCCCGAACTGTGCGTCTAGGCCGGATGGTAACAGGAGGCAAGGGACACGAAGTTTTCCCCAGGTTCGGGCCCTCTCGATGGAGGTAAAACCCTACGTCCTGCTTGATTAATATTGATGATATGGGTAGTACAAGAGTAGATCTACCACGAGATCAGAGAGGCTAAACCCTAGAAGCTAGCCTATGGTATGATTGTTGTTGTGTATGTTATCCTACGGACTAAAACCCTCCGGTTTATATAGACACCGAAGAGGGTTAGGGTTACACAAAGTCGGTTACAATGGTAGGAGATCTGCATATCCGTATCGCCAAGCTTGCCTTCCACGCCAAGGAAAGTCCCTTCCGGACACGGGACGAAGTCTTCAATCTTGTATCTTCATAGTCCAGGAGTCCGGCTGAAGGTATAGTCCGGCTATCCGAACACCCCCTAATCCAGGACTCCCTCACTGGTGAAGATGGGTCGTACCAGGCCGCTAGAGGAGCCACATCATGGGCCGCGGGCAGGCATGTCTAGGGACCCCCGTTCCCAGAACATCGACAGTAGCCCCCGGGACCAAGGCACGCTCGGACTTGGCTTCGAGGCGAAGCCAAGGGGCAAGTGCGGAGCATCATGGGCCCCAACCGCCTGCAGACTTGATTGACGTGTGGCGACTGACGAGACATGGGCGTCCCCGCTTCCCCACGTAGCCTTGATATCCGCCTGGCTAGGCGGCCACCGCGGCCTACACAGTTACTCCCTCGTAGCTGGCGGCGTGAACCCCCAACTCTTCTGCCTTCCTGCATTGACAGCTTCCTCTTCCAATCTGTCCTGGGCTCCGTTGTCTCCATAACCATGGCGCTGAGCCGGACAAGGAAGGGGAAGAAGAAGCCCCAGTCCCTAGCTGAGCCACCTCCAGCCTTCGGGCAAGCTGTCGGATGGTCGGTGGTGCTCAACCAGGAAGCCATAGACAAGGTCCGTCTTGCGCTCGCCGCCGATTTCAACGAATGGGGGAAGACGGTGGCCTGGCCCGCATCCCGCGCCTCCGTTAATAGGACAACCACTAAGGTCCATACTTTCCTTGATGTCCTATGGTCCGGCCTGATCCCCCCTTTCTCCACCTTCTTCAATGCCGTGCTTTCTCATTACCAGATCCATGTGCTACACCTAGATCCTCAATCCATTGCCCTCCTTGCTGTCTTCGCCTTCGTCTGCGAGGCCATGGTGGGCATTGGTCCTTCCGTGGCCCTACTTCGCCACTTCTTGTCACTGCACCTGACCGACCCTCAATAGTGCTTGGGATGCCTGAGCTTCCAGGCCGTGGCTGCGACGGCCGGCTCGGGGATTGACTTCGAGCTCCTGCCATCAACAAGCGGGTTCCGGAAGCGGTGGTTATTCATGGATGTTGGCGTGCTCAGCCCCCTTCTCTCGTTTCCGTCGGCACCCACCATTCCCAGCTCTGGCTGGGGCCACGAGAGGCTCGCTGACCCGTGTCTTGCCTACATCTAGCTCTGGTTGAAGAGGCTGAAGGATCTTGGCGTGTCTGCACCCATGGTGGTGAAGGAGTTTATCCGGCACCATGTTGCCCAGCTTCACCGCCATTCTCGACCAATGTGGACCTTGTCCGGCAGCAAGGACCACATGAGGCTTCACGAGTCCGGGCTTCCCATTGAGGCGCAACAAACTGTGCTTGAGATCTTGACGGGCGACCCGTCGCCGGCCAACATGCCGGAGGAGGGTTGTCTCTTGTACTGTCGCTCGAACAAGGTAGATTTTGCGAGGCAAATGCCCCCTTTCGATGAGTGGGGGTTACACCCAGCCGATCTTGAAGGGCCTCGCGAGAACCCGGTCCCCGTGGCTCCCTTGCCCGCCACCAGCACAGTGATATCCCCGGAAGTGGGCGCAGGGGGGCGACCACCATCGGCCGCTGGCGTCGCGGTTGCTGAGGAATCGGCGCTGCTCGGGGCTCCCGGAGGGCCGTCCCACGGCCCTCCAGAGAGCCGTCTTGAGGAAGCAGCCAGAGGGGCGTCGCAGCCGGATACTCCTGAGGCTACAGCCCCCGAGGCCCCGGCGGGTCGCCGCGAGGCGGAGGATGGCTCCCCCGAGGTCGCCCCCTCAGGAGGTACCCCAACTGCGCCCGGAGCTGGTGACCGTGCCCTGGGCTTCGGCCGGCTCCGACTGAACTTCAATGCGCTCCGGAAGAGGAAGGAGTCTCCAAGCTATAGCGGTGATGCCTTCCGGCCATTGAAATAGAGGAAGTATATCGCCATAGACGAGTGAGTACCTCATCTTTATAGTTTCTAGAGTGCTGCTTCCCCTCTTTACTATGGCTCCTCAGGGTCCCTTCTGCTAGGGTGGCGAAATCTCCCGAGAAGCCACTTCCCCCTACTTCGAGTCCCCCGCCGGTCTTGAGCGCCCCAAGCCAGCACACCGCACTTGGTGCGAGGTCGGCCGGAGAGGCAAGCGCACCCGCCTTCTTCGAACCTGCGTTCTTGCCGTCCCTTCTTCGTGGCCTTGCCTTGGGGGCAGGAGGTGTGCCAAGGGCTCCTCCCCGGGTTATTATTGGTGGCCGGATCACCTCGGTCTTGTCCTCTTCTTCGAGCAACGAGCCTTTGCCCCTCTGGGCCTCCATTGAGGCCCGAAGGGCGACCAGGAAGGCACTAGCCCCCAGCCCCCTGCTGGGAGGAAGCGAGCCACTTCGGACTCCTTCGACATCCTATGGCGTGGAGGATGGACCCAGTCGCGCGCTCGAGCTTGGGCGCAAGCGGGGTGCCGTCCGCCACGAGCTCTTCCGGGAGGCGATGGGTGTGCTGAGCAGGCTTGGGGAGGAACTCGTGGATGTTGACGCTCGTCTTGAAACCGAGGGCCTCCGGCTGGTGGACGAATGGCATCAACTGAAGGTGGCCATCAACCTCGGATGCCTCCTGCATGAGCATGCTTGCGCGGACATCGAGGCATCCCTCGCAACCTCGCGCAAGGTCAGCGCCCGAGCCTTGGAGGAGGCCAGGGAGGTAGACCACCTCCGCGAGGTCGCCGAGGAGCATAGGCGGGAGCTCTAGGCCCTGAATGCCTCCCTGGAGCAGCAAGTGGAAGCGCGTAGAGCTTCCTTGGCATCGATGAAGGGGGCGCCGTCCGACGAGGGGGAAATCTTGAGGCAGGAGGAATCACTGATGCTGGATGCCACAGAGTTCAGCCTTGAGCTCGAGTGGTTGGAGACGAGGGAGCATCGGGTTGCTCAGGCGGAAGATGCCGTCAGCGCGCGCGAGGCCAGGATCCAGGAGGAAGTTGACCACGGGGTGGCGGAGGCCCGCACTAATCTTGCCAATAGGTACGACCTGAAGCTGAAGCTCGTGTAGGCTGAAGCTGAGGGCAGGACCATCGCCCTCTGGTCAAGGTTGGCGGAGGCAGAGCAGCACGAGAAAGCCGTCGCAGCTGCCCTGATCTCCGTGCAGGCCGAGTTGGCCTCCGCCTGTGCCGAGCTGCTCCTGCTGCAGCAACATGTTACTGCTGCTGAGTCCCTTGCGCAGCAGAGCAAGGAGGAGGCGATCCGGCGACAGACGCTAGTGTGCGAGCACGCCCCCATGCTCCGGGATCTTAGGACGAGGGACAACCAGGCGCTGGGCGCCATTTGCGACAAACACGCCCCTCACCCCCATGCAGAAGACAACGCCAGCCACCTTCGCTTCTTCACTTATGTCATGACGAGCCTGGAGAACCAGGTTGAGAGGGCTCGGGATCTTGTCGAGGAGAAGAGCCGAGGCCTCCTCGGGCATGTGTTTTCCTGCGTTTTCAGCCATCTCTAGAACATCAATCCCGATCTTTACTTTGATGCCGCCATCGCCCCGGTGCCTAAGGTCATCCAAGACAACCTAGCACGCTGGGTGGACGACAATGTGGATGTTCTAGTCAGGGCCTTCTCCTCCGCGGACAATGCGGTGGTGGTCGTGGCGGACGAGGGCGGTGCGGTTGATGATGGTGAAGATGGTGCCAGCAACAGCAATAGTGGTGCCAGCGACGCACCTGATAGCGACCCGGAGGACACGGCGAGCGACATGTCCGACTGAGCCTGCACTCCTTTGTTTTCAACCTGCATGCAAAAGTTTGTGCACAGCCCCTCAGGGCGTAAGAGCATTTTGGGGAGGGGGAGTCCCTCATGTAATCAGACTACTATTTTATTCCTTGAACCATACTTAAAGCGTGCTCTTGTAAGCTCGCGAGCCCCTTGCGAGCGTGCGGCTGTAACTTACCTTGGCCCAGGCAGGCTTTACACTAATTCGGTTGCTGCGGATGTGTGTTTTCTTGGGGGGAGTTCTTCACGGGCTCGCGAGGCTTGGGGCTCCTGAGGAGTCTGCCAGTCCACCCGAGAGGGCCTCACGAGGAGCGAGCGCCATTCATGGCAGGGTGCGCGCGCGGCGCGTGTACGCAATGCCCAGCCCCCGCTCATGAGGTGCTCGGAAGGGGGGAGGTGGCAGGCGCAAACCACAAAACAAGGCACGAATCCAGAAAACTCACGAAATTAATACGAACGAGAAAAGACGCCCTCGCGATTGCCAATGAAAATACGACTTCAAATTCAAATCCAAAGGCTGCAAATTGAGCTACAGAAAAAAGGGGTTGAAAACAAAAGGCCGCGTCCCGCACCTAGCTAGTCTTCTTGTCTTCTCACCAGCGTGGAGCCTAGTGCCTTTGCCGGTCGTGAGCTTAGTCATTGGGGGACAGTCACGATGGCCGGCGGGGAGCATGGTGCTTCCACTAGGACGTGGGCGGGAGCCCCCGAGGCCCGAGGGCGGCTCTCCGGAGACTCCGAGGCGTGTACAGCCCCACTCATTATTACGTGAGAGTGTCACAGGTGGAGACCTTCACAAGCCTTGCTTCATATCACCAGACGAGGGCCCCGCCTTGCGCCACCCTCTACCATCGTAGGGGCGTCCGAAAACTAGGACAAGGCCAAGGGGCAGAGGGGACGCCAGCGGCGCCCTCGACGACCACGGGCCCTTTGCCGGGGGAAGGGCTTGCCGACGCCTCCCTAGCAGAGGACCTACCTCCGGGTGACGCCTTGCCCCGCGTGACATGGGGGTGGGCCTTGCTCCAGACCCCTTCCACGTAGCCCCCGGTGCGCCGCCCCTGGCTGGGGTGGGGCGCCATCCGCCGACACGGCCTGGTCCGCCTGCGATCCATGGTTAGTGTAAGCCTACTCCTGAGTTATCAGCGGTGCCCTGCGGTGGTTTCCGTCGGCGGGGTCGGTGAGGCTCTTGGGTGGCTCATAGAAGGCCTCGGCTTCCGACATCTTTTCTTCCCAGCCCGGCTCGTGGAACATGCAGGGGTCGTCCTCTGGCGCGTACTCCTGATTCACCATGTGGGGCACATAGGCTTCCTGGGCTGCCTCGTCGGAACCTCCGCCAAGGCACCCCGCGCCCCATGCCGCCGAGCCCAGCGTGCCTTTCTGGTGGCCGTGGGGCGGCTCTTGATGGAGATCGTGAGGAGCAACGCCCTCGCCCATGCTGCCTAGGTGAGGCAAGGGCACGGTCGGGTGTCTGGCACCGCCAGTCATGCCAACGCTGGCGAGCCCTCCTGGTGCACCTAGGAGCGCGCGGGTGCAACGAGGCCCGTCGTGTGACCTGGCCACAACTTGAGATGTGAGTAGGGAGCAGAAGGGCGGTGTACCCCTGGCCGCAGCATCCAATAGTTCGGCAATGCGTTCTAGCAACGCGTCGTGGCCGCTCTCCATCAGCCGGCACCGCAGCTGTAGTGACCCGGCCCGAATAGATCAAGTCTCTATCCTTAAGTGTCATCCCTGGATAGGTATGCTGACACACACAGTACTCGACGATTTATAACAGAGGTAAATCACATGTATAAAGTAACGTAAATACCATTACCTCAATCCAAATAGCGGAAGCAACAAAAGGGTTGTGGATTCCTATCAACACCAAGGCAAAGTTGAGTGTAGAAATTGTAACCCTAACGTATCACTTACTTGTCATAAGATAATCCTGCAACATGAGACGTTGCATCCACAAAGGGTCAGTACATTGAATGTACCGGCAAATTCACACCGTAGGACAAGGATGAATAATAGCTATCACTACATGCATATTTGGTTGGTGGAAGCTTTATGGTTATAATGTTTTTGCGAAAAGCCAATTTTTCCCTACAACAAAGGAATATATTTTATTTACTACAAAGTTTGTTGAAAACATTGAGAAGGTTCCTCCAACTCAATCCCAATTAAAGTAATCATTAACCCAACTAGTTAATTAAATAAAGTGATGAGACCAACATGATAATTCAAGAACCAGATACTCAAGATGTCCACAACCGGGGACACGGCTAACCATGATTAGTTTGTACACTCTACAGAGGTTTGTGCACTTTTCCCCACAAGACTCGATCTCCTCTGTTGGATTTCTCGCACTACATGGTGTTTGAGAAACGGATGACCGAGACACGGTCTTTCAGAAACATTAACTCTTTACTCTGGGTGGACAGTTACACCTACTTTCCCCTACATCTGCTAGCCCACCACTGAAAGAGGTCACGCAACATACTCAACTATGCTAGAGCCCATAATAGCTTGTGGCTGCACACAGAAGTTTCTAGCATGAATAATCTTATGATCCCTTTGAGCCTGGGTGGCGAACCATATGATGATCACACGGGTACCCCGGGATCCCCTTGGGCAAGCACTGGGTTTTCCAGGTGCTCGGGCAAACCACCGGGTGCTCTAGGGTGGCCCAACCAATCCACCCAAATATGTATTAAAGTAGCCACCTTAAGTTAACCATTAATAATAACTCTCACATATGTCATGAATCACTCAAACCAATCCATGTCTATGAGCATAGCATAACAGTATGAGCATAACGTAAAAGTAACTCCCAAGGTTTGAATGCAGGACAATAGGTTCCTACCTCATCAACTACTTCACAAATACCCACATGTTATCAATCCTACTCATGCAATGTTTGAGGGTGAAACTAATGCATAAAAACTTGGTAATGAAAAGTATGATCTAAGTGTGAACTTGCCTTGTACTATTGATGAAGATGATTCACACACATAACTCCTGATAGTTCTATTGGTCACACTCCGGTCAATCTATCGTAAGCAAGCAATCGCATACATAAGCACTCATGCAAAAGAATCGAAGAAAAGATCTCGGAAAACTTCGAAAACAGTTTCTAACAGTACCAAAATTAAGTGCATTTGGCCTTGTCAGAAAGTTTAGGTCAAGTGCTTCAATTTGCAAAAAGAATCAACTCAAACAGAGTTATAAAAATCAGGTTATGATCAAATGAAGTTCAAATTCAAATCTGTTTGAATTCAAATTTTAAACTTTCAAAAACATGTTTAAGCTGATTATCTGGATAGAGGAGATCATAACGAAGAAGTGGGCGTTGGTTTCGTTGGATTTGGACAAACGAGTAAAAAGTTGTGATTGTTTGAAAACCAGGGGTTATTCTATAAGAAAAGTAATTGCAATCGGGTCCCTGGCTACGTGGCAGAATTCTACAGCCTGAAAATGGTTCGCTGCGGAGTCTAAAATAGTGAAGGTTTGCTAAATAGCACATACCGTTTTGAAAAGAAAAAAACAGCTAGATCTAATTCGGGCCCTAGGATCAAGATCGGACGGCTGAGGGGCGGAGCGGCTTACCGCGGCGGCTGACGGCGCCGGCGGCGAGGAACACGATGGTGGCGGCTTCGGATATGATCGGGGCGGCGGCCCCGGCGGTCGTTGAGGCCGGGGAAGAGGTCGGGGAGGGGCGGCGCGGTGCCACGGAGTCGATGCGGGGGTCGGCGGCGGTCCACGAAGACGAGTGCGGCGGCTGCAATTTTCGGCGGCGGTCCACGAAGACGAGGCGGTGGCTGCAATTTTTGGCGGCGGTGGTCGATGCGGGAGGGGTTCGGCGGCACAAGTAGAGCAAGAGGGGGTCCGGGGCAGCGCCTTTTAAGAGGAGGGGCAAGAGGTGGCATGGGGGAGGGGGCAGGAGGACGCCGGAGGCGGCACGACCGTCGAGGTCGGCGGCGACGTCGTGCCCGAGCGGGACTGCCGCTCAGGGGAGGAGGGGCGACGCGCTGGGCTGGGCTACGGCCTGGCTGGCTAGCTGGGCCGGCCCAGTCAGCGGCGGGGAAACTTTTTTTAAAACACAACGAAAATAAAATAAAGCGAAATAAAATAAAATAGAACCTAGGCATATAATATATCCAAATTTTCAGAAAAGGACTTCCTACAACCTGAACATTTTTCTAGCATCAAATAAAATCCACAAAAATTAAAATAAATCAAATAGTGCTACTCGTGCAAGAAAACCCAATAAAATCATTTTAAAAAATACCAAAATGATTCCAAATTTATTTCTCTCCAATTTTCTGATGTAGGGAATCATTTTGCCCTATTTTCCATTTATTTTATTTTTTGGAGAAAAATAATATGAATAAAAGTCAAATAACTCTAAATTGAAAATAATTTCCAAAAGGACTCTAAATTTGATTCTTTGAAACTCCCAACTCATATTTCGTATATTTGAAGAAGTCATTTTATCTTCTCTCATGAAAATCATTGAGTTGCTTAAAGTTTCTGAATTGGAACATATTTCCAAATAAAGTTCAAATCTTTTCAAAACCCTTTTCATTTATTTAAATGGAAGAAGTCATGTCATCTTCTCTCTAGGGTTTTGCTTTTGAAAAGAATTTGAATTCACGGAGATCATAAATGCAAAAATGAAAGTTTGGGAAAGTCCTTTTATTCCCACTCATTGAACTTTCAAAAAGTTTCGAATTTCACTCGATTTCACACAATCAATCAAATAGTCAATCATAACTATCTATTTAATATAACATTCCAAAATTTAGAATTTTGGGATGTTACAAACCTACCACCCTTAAAATGAATCTCGTCCTCGAGATTCGGAGAGGCTAGAAGGAAATAGGTTAGGTTTGGGGGACTTCTCAAAATCCATTGATCGTCACAGGGCGTCTGGGTTGCTACCACCCTTAGAAGCATTGTTACGATTCCATTAAAACTCATATACTCCATCCTTATGGTTGACAGTATTGATCTTCTCAGATTTTCAGGATAATTTCTTCTCTACGACCTTCCGGTAGTGGCTTAACCTTTTTCCTCAATTCTTGTGTCCTGTCATCTTGGTAAGGTTCTTCTTTGACTGGGTCTTCTTAGATGATGGGTCTTGCGCCAATACTAAACAACTATCGATATCTCATGGTGGTCAACAATTTATGGTTTCTCCTGCAGGAAATGGGTCTGGCTTCATTCTCACCGGATGACCTACGATTGGCAACAGCTGCCTTGTACAAGGCAAAAAATTTGTCATACCATTCTAAGGTTTAAACAAGGTTTAGATATCGTCGTCTCTCAACTATGGGTAAGTCACTCAGATTTACAATCCCATACAGCAAGGCAAATAAAAAGAGTAAGTCGGTATGGTGATCAATCCATCCCGCACCCAAATCATTACCTTGTATATGGTTTAGTGAATCTCGCATTCTAACACTCGGTCATCCTCATAAGCATTGCAGAATTTCTCTTGTCTACGAACCAAGTTCAGATAAATCCATTGATTCTGCAAGCCAAACAAACATCTATCTTTCCTTCACAACTCTCAGGTTTTGCATTACTCCTATAAAATCATCGGTGGGTAAGGTCGAAATCTCTTCTAGGGTTTTTCCTTTAGCAAGAATGTTCTTGCTTCTTGGCAGGTCCTGGGGCCTGTGGGTTATGGCCCATCTCATCACTGAACTCATTATCGGGGCAACTGATCATTACTCCAACATCCAACTTCCCAGCATTATTAAATCCATCCAATTGTACTATCTCTCTTCCTTCTATTGGTACCAAACTGAGACGGGATTACTCAGACTCATCACGGAGTTACAATTGCTCCATATTTCCAACATCATACCCCCTTTATATCCAATAGTACTTCATCCCTTCATAATCTTGGGGTATCCCACATATCGAGATTAAAACTCGTACTTACTTTGTCCAAAGTCCACTTCGTGGAATGTCATTTCCTTTTCCAGGGGTCAAGTGTCCTCAGAGGGTATTACCACCCTTGAAATGCACACTTCATCCATGGACCTTATTTCTCATATCCTCGAAAATGGTCAAAGCCTTTCTTCATAGAATAACAACTCATAAGCATCCAAATCAGTACCAACGATGCTAACTTTATTTATTCTCATCTTCTTACAATCTCCTGCATTTCCATTATATGCATCAACTCAATACCTCAATATAAAAGAAATTTTCCCACTACTACTACTACTACTACTACTACTACTACTACTACTACTATATTCCTTTTGTTGCAAACTCAACTATTTATCACAAGTCTCCTTCTCCTTGGGGCATTCTCTGGCAAAGTGCCCTGCTTCATTACAACGAAAACATATTACTTCTGACAAGTCTCGAGGTTTCCTTTTTGGGCAACTGCTGAAGTAGTGCACCGTCTCCTTGCACCTAAACTAGGTGATATAACTCAGGTCCTTCCTGAAATCCAATCTTCTTCTCTTCCTAGACTTTTCCATTCCAATCAGGGCTTCTATTTCCCATGGGTCATACACTACTTACTCTATCGGGAATCCTACTAGATCCCCATTCAGACAATTTTGGGAGATGTGCCCTTCTTCTCCACATGAATAGCAAGACTTGGTGCAGGGTTTAATTGGGTTTTCTTTGGGTGTGTCCTCCACCTCTTCCTTCATCACAGGTCCTTCTAAAATTTCCATGAGTGCTCCTTTCTTCTTTATTCTGTTGGATAGTTCGGTGTACCATGGGGTAAATGTGACACTAAGCAGGGTAGTGGGTAGTCCCTTCACATAAGAAACAAGTGATCTGCCGCTAGTTGGGCATTCTTCAGTGGGGTGACTTCCTTCACAATTAGGGCATTCAACCTTGTGTTTTTTATGGGTGTGTCCTATTTCTCCACAGATCTTGCATGCACAAGGTTTCCTCATATCGTATCCATAAGGCTTCAACTTCTGTGACACAAGTCGGGGCTTTGGCAAAGTCAACTTAAATTCTTTCCAAGTGGTTACTCCTTGGCATCCATTGATGGTTTGGTACATCTTTCACCAGGTAGCAGCACCTCTTTCAAAGCACTGAAGAGCATGCTAGGCCATATCCATTCCGGCTATAGTGCTAATCTCCATGTGATCCTCCATGTTCTAAATCCATCGGTCCGTCTCCAATTGACTCATCGGTCCAGAAAATATAAGCTCATCTCCATTAATCCTCTATTGGGTCCATGGGTTTTGGGGTGAGAGAGAGAGAGATAAGGAGGGATACACACAATACAAACAATTTTTTTGAAAAGACAGATTTTATTTGTGGCTGTCAGAAAAACATCAAACAAAGGACAGCTCACAATCGTCGCATCTAACGTGGGTATATGACAAGGGTTTGGTGTTCTAAAGGCTAATAAATTTTCAAAGTCATCAAACTCTTCAAGTCTTGTTCATGCCTCCAATAGCTTCTTCCGATCGTGCTTTTCTTTCTCAAGTTCTTTTGCCAGATCATCTGTGTTGACGCGAAGTCTCTCGTGGCGTCCTTTAATATTACTGGAGTTGCGTTCCAAACTTCTGGGTTTCAACATCCTTGGCATGAACCATGGTCCCACTGTCCTTCAGTTCCTGATGAATCTCCGGTATCTCAAGGTTTTACTCCTCCAGCTTGGCTACTTTTAGGTTCTGGGTCCCGAGTTCTTCACGAAATGCTTCCTTGTCAAATATGACTTCCTAGAGGTCCACCCTAAACCTCTTGATGTAATACTCCAGATCCTGGTGATACACTAGCTAAGGTCAAAAGTGCATCATTTGCTGATAGGTGCTCCATCAGCCTTCTTATCATCCAATCCTTCCATGCATATGCATGCTTAACTCGGCACGGTGATAATAGCATAAGCAGGCGATAACATCATGGATAGAGTTGTTTCTTCCCTTGTCATTACCATGAGCTATCATTCCATAGTTGATATCTCCTCCATTAGGGTTTTCTTGACAAAAACTTTGAGTTTTTAACTCTCCATGTTCTGGTCTTTCTCTGATACACCTAAATCTCGGGTATTGACAGCTTCAATAGTCTGCCAAGTTCCATAAGGGTAATCTTCCTAGGTCATACAAATCTGGGAATTCTTCAGAGCGTTCAAATGTTTCTAGTCTTTGGAGTCTTCAACCATTGTAGTTTTCATTATTATAATGCACGGTAAGATCCTCTTCATTCCGAAGTGGTTTTAGTTGTCCGATATCTTCTCGGAGTGGTCTCATCAGCTGAATCCTCGCGTGATCAAAAGGGGAAAGGGTATTGTCCAACTAAAAGGGAATATTTGATAAAACTTAGAAAAGAAGATAGGATAGATCTTTTTGAAAGTGAAGTTGTAGAGAAAATCTTTCCTATGGGCTTGCCAGTTTCTAGGGGTCACGTCCTACAGTCAACATGTGCTCTGATACCATCTTGTAGCGACCCGACCTGAATGGATCAAGTCTCTGTGCTTAAGCGTCATCCCTGGATCGGTATGCTAACACACACAGTACTTGAGGATTTTAACAGAGGTAAATCACATGTATAAAGTAACATAAATACTATTACCTCAATCCAAATAGCGGAAGTAACAACAAGGTCGTGGATTCCCATCAACACTAACGGCAAACTTGAGTGTAGAAATCATAACCCTAACGTATCACTTACTCATTGTAAGATAATCCTGCAACATGAGACGTTGCAGCCACAAAGGGTCAGTACATTGAATGTACTGGCAAATTCACACCATAGGACAAGGATGAATAATAGCTATCACTACATGCATATTTGGCTGGTGGAAGCTCTATGGCTCTAATGTTTTTGTGAAAAGCCAATTTTTTCCTACAACAAAGGAATATATTTTATTTACTACAAAGTTTGTTGAAAACATTGAGAAGGTTCCTCCAACTCAATCCCAAATAAAGTAATCATTAACCCAACCAGTTAATTAAATAAAGTGATGAGATCAACATGATAATTCAAGAACCATATACACAAGATGTCCATAACCGGGGACACGATTAACCATGATTAGTTTGTACACTCTACAGAGGTTTGTGCATTTTTCCCACAAGACTCGATCTCCTCCGTTGGATTTCTCGCACTACATGGTGTTTGAGAAACGGATGACCGAGACACGGTCTTTCAGAAACATTAACTCTTTACTCTGGGTGGATAGTTACACCTACTTTCCCCTACATCTGCTAGCCCACCACTGAAAGAGGTCATGCAACATACTCAAATATGCTAGAGCCCATAATAGCTTGTGGCTGCACACGGAAGTTTCTAGCATGAATAATCTTATGATCCCTTTGAGCCTGGGTGGCGAACCATACGATGATCACACGGGTACCCCGGGACCCCCTTGGGCAAGCACTGGGTTTTCCAAGTGCCCGGGCAAACCACTGGGTGCTCCAGGGTGGCCAACCAATCCACCCAGATATGTATTAAAGTAGCCACCTTAAGTTAACCATTAATAATAACTCTCACATCTTTCATGAATCACTCAAACCAATCCACGTCTACGAGCATAGCATAGCAGTATGAGCATAACGTAAAAGTAACTCCCAAGGTTTGAATGCAGGACAATAGGTTCCTACCTCATCAACTACTTCACAAATACCCACATGTTATCAATCCTACTCATGCAATGTTTGAGGGTGAAACTAATGCATAAAAACTGGGTTATGAAAACTATGATCAAAGTGTGAACTTGCCTCATACTTTTGATGAAGATGGTTCGCACTCAAAACTCCTGATAGTTCTACTCATCACACTCCAGTCAATCTATCGTAAGCAAGCAATCGCATATATAAGCACTCATGCAAAAGAATCAAAGAAAAGATCTCAAAAACAGGCGAATAACTCTTGCGAACAGAAAAAATTTCTAACAGTACCAAAATTAAGTGAATTTGGCCTTATCAGAAAGTTTAGGTCAAGAGCTTCAATTTGCAAAAAGAATCAACTCAAACGGAGTTATAAAACTCAGGTTATGATCAAACGAAGTTCAAATTCAAATCTGTTTGAATTCAAATTTTTAACTTTCAAAAGCATGTTTAAGTTGGTTAGCTGGATAGAGCAGATCATAATGAAGAAGTGGGCATTGGTTTCGTTGGATTTGGACAAACGAGTAAAAAGGTGTGATTGTTTGAAAACCAAGGGCTATTCTATAAAACAATTAATTACAATCGGGTCCCTGGCTACGTGGTAGAATTCTACAGGCTGAAAACCGTTCGCTGCGGAGTCTAAAACAGCGAATGTTCGCTAAATGGCACATACCATTTCGAAAAGAAAAAAACAACAAGATCTAATCCAGGAACTAGGATCAATATCGGACGGCTGAGGGGCGGAGCGGCTTACCGCGGTGGTTGACGGCGCCGGCGGGGAGGAAGACGACGGCGACGGCTTCGGATCCGATCGGGGAGGCGGCCCCGGCGGTCGTTGAGGCTGGCGAAGAGGTCGGGGAGGGGCGGTGCGGTGCGGCGGAGTCAATGCGGGGGGTTGGCGGCGGTCCACGGCGACTTCAGGCGGCGGCTGCGACTCTCGGCGGCGGTGGTGGCGGCGGTGGTCGATGCGGGAGGGGTTCGGCGGCGCGAGCAGGGAGAGAGGGGGTCCAGGGTGGTGCCTTTTAAGAGGAGGGGCGAGAGGTGGCGTGGGGGAGGTGGCAGGAGGAGGCCGGAGGCGGCACAGCCGTCGAGGTCGGTGGCGACATCGTGCCCGAGTGGGACTGCCGCTCAGGGAAGGAGGGGTGACGCGCTGGGCTGGGCTGCGGCCTGGCTGGCAAGCTGGGCCAGCCCAGTTGGCGGCGGGGGAAACTTTTTTTAAAACACAACGAAAATAAAATAAAGCGAAATAAAATAAAACAGAATCTAGGCATATAATATATCTAAATTTTCAGAAAAAGATTTCCTACAACCTGAACATTTTTCTAGCATCAAATAAAATCCAGAAAAATTAAAATAAATCAAAGATTGCTACTGGTGCAATAAAAACAATTAAAAATCATTTAAGAAATACTAAAATGATTTCAAATTTATTTCTCTCCAATTTTCTGATGCAGGGAATCATTTTACCCTATTTTCCATTTATTTTATTTTTGGAGAAAAATAATTTGAATAAAAGTCAAATGACTCCAAATTGAAAATAATTTCCAAAAGGACTCTAAATTTGATTCTTTGAAACTCCCAACTCATATTTTGTATATTTGAAGAAGTCATTTTACCTTCTCTCATGAAAATCATTGAGTTGCTTAAAGTTTCTGAATTGGAACATATTTCCAAATAAAGTTCAAATCTTTTCAAAGCCCTTTTCATTTATTTAAATGGAAGAAATCATGTCATCTTCTCTCTAGGGTTTTATATTTGAAAAGAATTTGAATTTTCGGAGATCATAAATGCAAAAACGAAAGTTTGGGAAAGTCCTTTTATTCCGTCTCATTTAACTTTCAAAATGTTTCGAATTTCACTCAATTTCACACAATCAATCAAACAATCAATCATAACTATCCATTTAAGATAACATTCCAAAATTTTGAATTTTGGGATGTTACAGCAGCAGCTCCCACGCCACCACGAGCGCGGCTCGCATGTTCGCATGTTCCCGTCGGGCATGTGGCGTCGTCGCTGCTGCGTAGCTTGCGGATCTTGCGGCAGCCCGCATGCGCCGTGGCGTGAGGTCGGATGTCGATCTGTGCTGCTCGTTTCTGTGTGCATTGGGCGGCGCGTGGGCCACCTGGAGAGCGGAGTTGAGGTCTTCTAGAACGGACGGAGGTGCTCGAGCTAGCCGGGCCGCCCAACGATCGGCCTAGGCCTTCGGATCATCAGACATTAGAGATGCGGGGCGACGGCGGACCGGTCGATGGGGAAGGAAACCTCGGCGCACCCCTACCTGGTGCGCCAAATTTCATATTTCGGGTTCCGGCAAAACTCTCAAGGTTCAAACTCTAGGGTGCGCACGAAGATCTCTCCCTCCCCGTAGCTCACTCACTCACCATGATCTCAAGGCTCAGCTCGTCGACTTTTGAAGATCAAGGGACACAAGAGTTTATACCGGTTCAGGCCACTGATGTGGTGTAATACCCTACTCCAGTGTGGTGTGGTGGATTGCCTTGTAGGCTGAGGATGAACAAGTACAAGCACTACCTCCCGGGTAGAGGTGTTCTTGAGCTCGGTGATCTTGTGTGGTTGAGAATGATCTGAATGATCCGTCCCCCTCGTATGGTGGTGGCTAGTCCTATTTATAGAGGCCCTGGTCCTCTTCCCAAATATTAGGCGGGAAGGGATCCCACAACGGCCAATTTGAATGGGGACAGCTAATACAAGCTATCCTGACAAAAGGTGGTCTTCTCCTGCCAAAGGCTTTGGTGGTGACGCCGCCGTGGGCTCCACGATGACCTCCATCCTGCCATCTTGCTGGTCTTGGTCTTGTTGCACCGGTATGGAAACATTTGCATGATGCCTCGGGACTCCTCGTCTGTGCCTGCTCCTTTAGCACCAAAGAGGCAACTGGTGCTCTACGCCCTCTAGCGCCTACCTTGCACCCGCCTGGCCTTGGTCGTCATGGCTCACGTCACGGGAACCTCACGAGGTGCCCCTCATCTTGATCTCTCTGCTCCTCGCGAGCTAGCCTAGTGAGGTTGCCCCTAAGGAGGTCTTGTGTCGTCCGCCTCACGAGGCTCGGCCCCTCATGAGGGTCTTGAGTGTTTGCTGGTGAAGATGGGTCGTACCAGGCCGCTAGAGGAGCCACGCTGTGGGCCGCGGGTAGGCAAGTCTAGGGACCCCCGTTCCCAGAACACCGACAATTTTGTTCGTGTTTGAGCGCATATACTATGCACGCATGCATGCATGAATCCCCGTCATGTGCTTGAAGTGTGGTGTAACATACATATGCATCGTCAACCTAACCCTCACTAAGTGTGGGGATTTCTAGTTCAAAATCACGGTGCCACATCAAAGTTGTTCCACTGTTACTCAAAAAAACACCTCTCCATACATATGTTTGGGCCACACGGATGCAGTGGTTGTCTTCACGGACTAGCTACTTGCGTGATTATTGGCGAGCTAGCCCATATCCGAGGTCGCATGGACGGCCATCACTTTGACCAACAACAAGAGAGAGGTTGTACGACCAAGGTGCATTATTCTTGGTCTGTTTTACGATCCATCTTAGTGAGATATGCCTCTCTGGCCCGTCGACTGAAAGTGTGTGTGGGGGTGCTACTTTGCACTTTGCTAGGTGAACCTTGGTTGCGGGGGGCATGCATTCATAGCTTAGGATTCCCTTCGTGGTGACACGAGGGGGGCTACTAGCTACTATGCACTTTGCTAGGTGAACCTCGGATGGGGGGCATGCATTCATAGCTTAGGATTCCCTTCGTGCCGACATGAGGGAGGGGGTTGCTAGCTACTTCGCACTTTTCTAGGTGAACCTCGGTTGGGGGGCATGCATTCATAGCTTAGGATTCCCTCCGTGACGACACGAGGGAGGGGGCTGCTAGCAACTTCGCACTTTGTTAGGGTGAATGAGGTAGTCCAGGATTAGGGGGTATCTGGACAGCCGGATTACATCCTTCGGCCGGAATGTTGGACTATGAAGATATAAGATTGAAGACTTCGTCCCGTGTCCGGATGGGATTCTACTTGGCGTGTAAGTCAAGCTAGGCAATACGGACATGTATATCTCCTCTTTTGTAACCTACCTTGTGTAACCCTAGCCCCCTCCGGTGTCTATATAAACTGGAGGGTTAAGGACCGTAGGACAACAACAATCAGACCATAGGCTAGCTTCTAGGGTTTAGCCTCTCCGATCTCATGGTAGATCAACTCTTGTAATACCCATATCATCAAGAATAAATCAAGCAGGATGTAGGGTTTTACCTCCATCAAGAGGGCCCGAACCTGGGTAAAACATCGTGTCCCCTGCCTCATGTTACCATCCGCCTAGACGCACAGTTCGGGACCCCCTACCCGAGATCTGCCGGTTTTGACACTGACATTGGTGCTTTCATTGAGAGTTCCACTATAACATCGCCAGAAGGAAGGATGTCTCGTCTTGTCTTTAAATACAATACTACTGTTGGGGGAGCTTTGGCTGTCGGCCAAACTCTCCGGCTAGGCGGTTTCATCATGACCGCCTGTTCGGCCGCCGCGCCGACGATGACTTCTTGGGACATTGAAAACAGCCTCCACGTCAAATCGGCACTCGCCGAACAGATGGATCCAGTGGAGCTCGGCTCCCTAAACGAGCTCTTGGATCGCATCGCCGCCCTGGGAGTCGCTACGACTATGATCGTATTGGGCTTAAACCCGATCAATGGGAGATTAACTCTCTGCCGGTCACCCATCATATTGCAGTGGTGGAGGAACAATGCGGCGACCTCTCCGGATTCCTGAGCTCTCCGAGCCGGATACCCATTCGCGGGAGGACAACATCCAATCCCTGAACTTAGAGTCAGGCGGCGGGCCAGGATTATCGGGCAACACCCCGGAACCAGAATTTCCAAAATTGGAAATTCCTCGTCCCCTGGATCCCAAATCGAGTAAGGGCTCGGATTCAATTCCACCCACCCACCCACCCAAACATAAGTGATCTTTCCCACATGAGGCAAGAGCCCCAGGAAACAGTACATCGCTATTGGGCCAGATTCCTCCTTGCGATGAACAAGGTTAAGGACTGTCACGAGGAAGACGCAATCTTATTTTTCTGCAATAATTGCATGAACAAGGGAATCCTTAACGCCATAAATCGCCGTGAGATATCACGCTTCGCTAACTTGGCGTCCATAGTACGAAAGTACTGTGCAATGAAAGTGCCTGGAAAACCAAAACAAACTTTTGGGATAATCCGGCCCTAAATACAAACCCAGTCCGAAATAAAAGGGTGCACTATCAAAAGACAACCGGGTCAACTACCAAAAAGCAAAAACCCTCTATAGGGCATGGAACCGTACTGGAGGGATGGCTCAATGGACCCTATAAAATTCATAGCACAGAGGGCGCCATACCAACACATATCCTTAGAGCATGTGGGGTACTCCGGCAGGTTGCCAAAAGTGGCGAGGATCTCCTAATTCCAGAAGCCACAGAGCACCATCCCAGAAATACTAGTACGGTATTAATGGTCTTCGAGACCTTCGCATCAAATAATAGGCGAAAGCGAACACTCCGCAGCCTTGCCGAAATCTACCACGTGGTGACAATAAACCCATGGAGTGACACGGCTATTACTTTCAATGCCAGTGACGAACCTAAATTCCGAATAGCCCGAGCACCAGCCGCATTGGTCCTCGGTCCAATTGTGGACGGCTTTCGACTCACCAAGGTACTCATGGACGGCGGTAGCGGATTAAACCTCATCTATGGGGAAACCCTTCAAAAAATGGAAATAGACTGGAACCGCATCGAGCGAAGCAGCACAACCTTTAGAGGAATAATCCCCAGTCGGGAAGCGCGATGTACAGGAAAAATCACAGTAGATGTGGTGTTCGGCATGCCAGAGAATTATAGGTCCGAAGAGATTACGTTCCAAGTTGCCCTGTTCAGTAGCGGTTACCACGCCCTGTTAGGGTGGGAGGCGTTCACAATCTTCCAAGCCATACCCCATTACGGGTACATGAAGCTCAAAATGCCCGGGCCCAACAGAATTATCATTCTTGCTAGCGATCCGGATACAACACTCCACGCCGAAAACAAGACAGCCGCACTGGCCCTCGAGGCATTATCCGGAGCCCTAGCGGCTGAGGAACTGACTGCTCTGCGCTCCATGGTGAACAGGGACGATGTGATACTCGATAAGAGATCCAAGTCCACCTCCTTTAAACCGGCGGATGAAATAGTCAAATTCCATGTCCATCCAACGGACCCTACAAAAACAGCCTCCATCAGGGCACAATTAAACCCTGACGTAGATGCCGCACTACGAGAGTTCCTACGCGAGAACTGGGACATTTTTGCCTGGCACCCTTCAGACATGCCAGGAATCCCACGCAGGATGGCCGAGCACAGCCTCAATATTCTAAAGGGATTCAAGCCGGTCAAGCAGGCTCTTCGGCGTTTCTCTGTACCTAAGAGACAAGCCATGGGAGAGGAACTAGCCAAGTTATTGGAGGCCGGATTCATTAGAGAAATAAAACATCCGGACTGGCTAGCAAACCTGGTGATGGTACCAAAGAAGGACAAATCCTGGCGCCTGTGCGTCGATTTTAAGGACCTCAACAAGGCTTGCCCAAAGGATCCCTTCCCCCTCACCCGCATCGATCAAATTGTCGACACTACCGCAGGACACGATTCATTGTGTTTCCTCGACGCATACTCTGGCTACCACCATATTAAGATGGCGGAGCCCGACCAAGCCGCAACGGAATTCATCACACCATACGGCCCCTTCTGCTTCAACACAATGCCCTTTGGGCTCAAAAACGCCGGCGCAACATATCAGCGCATGATTCAGACATGTTTGGCCAACTAGATCGGCAAAACAGTAGACGCATATGTAGATGACGTGGTCGTTAAAACCAAACATGTCGAATCTCTAGTAAACACTTGAGGCTCACATTCGATAACCTCCGAACATATGACATCAAGCTCAACCCGAAAAAATGTGTTTTCTATGTGCCAGCCGGAAAGCTCTTGGGCTTCATTGTATCCGGCAGAGGAATTGAAGCAAATCCGGCCAAGATCCAAGCTCTATCACAATTGGATATCCCAACGGACCTCAAACAAATCCAGAAATTAACCGGATGCATGGCGGCTCTAAGCCGCTTTATCTCCCGCCTGGGAGAAAAGGCATTACCCCTTTAACGCCTCCTTCGGCGCACCGAACACTTTGAGTGGACGGATGCCGCCACAGCCGGATTGGAAGAAATAAAAGCCATATTGGCAACCAACCCAGTACTGGCCGCGCCAAACATTGGCGAACCAATGCTGTTATACATTGCGGCAACTCATCAAGTTGTGAGCGCAGTGCTCGTCGTCGAACGAGAAACGGATAGACATAAATTCCCCCTTCAAAAGCCGGTCTACTATGTATCCACTGTCCTTACTCCATGCAAGTCACGGCACCCGCATTATCAAAAGATAGCATACGCGGTATTCATGGCATCCTGGAAGCTGCGACACTACTTTCAAGAGTGTTCGATAACAGTAGCCTCGGAAGTGCCACTTAATGATATTATAAACAACCGCGATGCCACGGGCCGTATTGCCAAATGTGCCATTGAGATCCTCCCGTTCGACATAACTTGCAAGCCACGGCGAGCCATTAAGTCGCAAGTATTGGCCGACTTTGTCGCTGAATGGACGGAAGTTGAACTCCCTAAAGAGTATGGCGCATATTCCAACTCGATCATGCACTTCGACGGCTCCAAAATGTTGGCTGGTCTGGGGGCTGGCGTTGTTTTGACGTCCCCAACCGGAATACAGTTCAATACGTACTCCAGATAATGTATACGGACTCCAACAACGCAGCCGAATATGAGGCCCTTTTACATGGTCTCCGGATGGCAGTATCCATGGGTATTCAACCCCTAGAGGTGCGGGGGGATTCGAACCTCGCAATATCCGAAATAAATGGAGATTTGATGCCAAGGATCCGAAAATGGCGGCCTATCGCAACGCCATCCTAAAAAGGTCAGCTCGGTTCGAGGGGCTCGAATTTCATCATGTGGCTCGGGGAAACAATCAGGCGGCGGATATCCTCGCCCGCATCGGCGCAAAACGTGATGCGGTCCCCCACAACATATTTCTGGAGAGGCTGTTCAAGCCATCCGTAGTATGGGAAGGGGACACCGGTAACAATAATCCAGACCCAGCCAAAATACCCGATACCGAACACTCTGACACAATCGGAGGCTCCGCCATCGAAATAACACCTTCGGCCCATGTAATAATGGCCATCGTAGCCCCGTGGACAGAACCATTCCTGGCCTACCTAACTAGGCAGGAACTTCCGGAGGACTAAAATGAGGCACGCTGCATAGTGCGGCGATCTAAGGCCTACAGGGTCCATGAGGGAGAATTGTATAAAAAAGCACTACCGGAGTCCTTCAAAGGTGTATCTCCGAAGAGGAAGGACGGAACCTTTTGGCAGAAATTCACGCCGGACTCGGTGGTCACCATGCCGCAGCCCGGGCTCTTGTCAGCAAGGCCTTCCGTACAGGATTCTATTGGCCAACGGCCTGGGCAGATGCACAGGACTTGGTCCAACGTTGCGCCGGTTGCCAGCTCTTTGCAAATCAAAGCCACATGCCACCCACCGCCCTCCAAACAATCCCCATTACGTGGCCCTTCGCGGTCTGGGGGCTTGACATGGTTGGACCCCTTAAAGGGGGAACCCACAAGAAAAAATACTTACTGGTCATGGTGGATAAATTCACAAAATGGATAGAGGCCAAACCTGTTAAAACAACCGAATCCAGACCAGTGATAGACTTCATATCCGGGGTCGTACACCATTATGGCGTCCCTCATAGCATCATCACTGACAATGGCATGAACTTTACTGCCGATGAGGTAAAACTCTGGTGCAGCAAAATGGGCATCAGGCTCGATTATGCTTCGGTCTATCACCCACAAACCAACGGTCAAGTGGAGCGCGCGAATGGTCTTATAATGAGCGGCATTAAACCCAGGCTAGTGCGGTCCTTAACGGAGTCTAACACACATTGGGTAGAGGAGCTCGACTACGTACTCTGGGGGCTGCAGACCATGCCGAACCGTAGTACCGGATATACACCCTTCTTTATGGTGTACGGCGCAGAGGCAGTCTTGCCCTGTGACATAATTCATGACTCACCTCGAGTGCGCATGTACGAAGAAAGAGAATCCGAGCTTGATTGGCAGAACAGTCTAGACACCTTGGAGGAGGAGCGCGACGTGGCAAAAGCCCGTTCCGCATTTTATCAGCAACAGGCTCGCAGATACCAAAGCAGAGAAGTATGGGCCAAAACTTATAACGTTGGTGAACTAGTTCTACGTCTTCCAGATAAGAAAAAGAACAAGCTCGAGCCCAAATGGGAAGGTCCCTTCATTATTGACCAAGTTCTGACCGGCGGAGCGTACCGACTGCGGGTTGCATCAACTAATCGACTCGAGCCGAACCCATGGAACGCGGCTAGGCTCCGCAGATTCTACGCCTAGCGCCGGACCCTGTGTTCATCCCCTTCCTCTATCCATTTTTTATACATTATCTGTCTTGTTTTTCTTTCTTTCTTTTATTCTTTCTCCAGGCCTTCAAAGGCCAACTTGCGCCTCGTTTGCACATTACAGATGCGCTAGCCGCACTCATCATACCTGGGGGCTTCTTTCACAGAAGCTTGATTATTTATTTGGGCCTCGTGCCCCGCACATGTGTTATGCTTCCACATGTACCTTTTTTCGCCATTATATGCATCGATATGACTTAAGTTTTGGCCAAGCTGGGTTTCCTGGCTCTTGTATTTATGCCCTACGTTCCCGTTAATTCGGCTAGGGCATAAGGGGAGCACCTCTGCGATTGTTACTACCGGGTCAGTCGGATGTGTACCTCAGACTGGGTGAAGCCGAAAGCTAGCGTTCTTAAGGGAATATTCGGTCGGCGAACAAAAGATGATTTTTATTTATTTTCCATATCTGCCCCCAGATGTTTTTTCCTGCGTTTCCTATCATAGTCCGGACATGCACTTTAAGGCATGCTTACTGATACGTCCATTTTGCATCATGCTTTTATATCGATATTTATCGCATTATGGACTGTTATTTCACTTTATATCATAATACTTATGGTTATTCTCTCTTATTTTACAAGGTTTACATAAAGAGGGAGAATGCCGGCAGCTGGAATTCTGGTATGGAAAAGGAGCAAATGTTAGAGACATATTCTTCGCAACTCCAAAAGTCCTGAAACTCCATGGAACATCTTAAAAGAAATAAAGAAAAATCCACACCAAATATGAAGGCCAGGGGGCCCACACCTTTCTCATGAGGGTGGGGGGCGCCCCCCCTAGGGCGCGCCCCCCTACCTCATGGGCCCCCTGGTGGCTCTCCGATGCCCATCTTCTCCTATATGAGGTTTCGATGAGAAAAAAATAGGAAGGAACTTTTCGGGACAAAACTCCGCCGCCATGAGGCGGAACCTTGGCGGATCCAATCTAGAGATCCGGCAGAGCTGTCCTGCTAGGGAAACTTCCCTCCCGGAGGGGGAAATCATCACCATCGTCATCACCAACGCTCCTCTCATCAGGAGAGGGCAATCTCCATCAACATCTTCACCAGCACCATCTCATCTCCAAACCCTAGTTCATCTCTTGTATCCAATTCTTGTCTCAAAGTCCGGGATTGGTGCTAGTAGGTTGCTAGTAGTGTTGATTACTCCTTGTAGTTGAGGCTAGTTGGTTTAATTGGTGGAAGATTATATGTTTAGATCCTATATGCATATTATTACCCCTCTGATTATGAACATGAATATGCTTTGTGAGTAATTACGTTCGTTCCTGAGGACAAGGGAGAAGTCTTGCTATGAGTAGTCATGTCAATTTGGTATTCGTTTGATATTTTGATAAGATGTATGTTGTCTAGCCTCTAGTGGTTTTATGTGAACGTCGACTACATAACACTTCACCATTACTTGGGCCTAGAGGAAGGCATTGGGAAGTAATGAGTAGATGATGGGTTGCTAGAGTGACAGAAGCTTAAACCCTAGTTTATGTGTTGCTTCGTAAGGGGCTGATTTGGATCCATATGTTTCATGCTATGGTTAGGTTTACCTTAATACTTTTGTTGTAGTTGCGGATGCTTGCAATAGAGGTTAATCATAAGTGGGATGCTAGTTCAAGTAAGAACAGCGCCCAAGCACTGATCCACCCACATATCAAATTATCAAAGTAGTGAACGCGAATCATATGAACGTGAAGAAAACTAGCTTGACGATATTCCCATGTGTCCTCGGGAGCGCTTTTCCTATTATAAGAGTTTGTTCCGGCTTGTCCTTTGCTACAAAAGGATTGGTCCACCTTGCTGCACTTTATTTACTTTTGTTACTTGTTGCTCGTTACAATTTATCCCATCACAAAACTATCTATTACCACTTATTTCAGTACTTGCAGAGAATACCTTGCTGAAAACCGCTTATCATTTCCTTCTGCTCCTCGTTGGGTTTGACACTCTTACTTATCGAAAGGACTACGATAGATCCCGTATACTTGTGCATCAAGACTCTTTTCTGGCGTCGTTGCCGAGGAGTGTAGCGCCTTTGGTAGGTGGAATTTGGTAAGGAAAAATTTATATAGTGTGCTGAAATTTACTGTCACTTGTTACTATGGAAAGTAATTCTCTAAGGGGCTTGTTCGGGGTATCTTCACCCCGTCCAGTAGAGCAAAGAATTGCTCCTCAACCTACTGAACCTATTGAAAATGAAATTCCTTATGAGTATCCTTCGGGTATGATAGAAAAACTGCTAGATAACCCTTTTACAGGAGATGGAACAAAGCATCCTGATGAGCACTTAACATATATGGATGAAGTTTGTGGATTATTTAAGCTTGCAGTTGTACCTGATGATGTTGCTAAAAAGAAGGTCTTCCCTTTATCTTTGAAGGGAGACGCATTGATATGGTATAGGCTATGTGATGATATGAGATCATGGGACTATAATAGATTGAAGCTGGAATTTCATCAAAAGTATTACCCTATGCATCTTGTTCATCATGATCGCAATTATATATATAATTTCTGGCCTGACGAAGGAGAAAGCATGGCTCAAGCTTGGGGGAGGCTTAAATCAATGTTATATTCATTCCCCAATCATGAGCTCTCAAGAGAAATAATTATGCAAAGTTTTTATGCTCGGCTTTCTGAAAACAATCACACCATGCTCGATACTTCTTGTGCTGGATCTTTTATGATGAAGACTATTGAATTCAGATGGAATTTATTGGATAGAATTAAACGCAACTCTGAAGCTTGGGACCTCGACGAAGGTAAGGAGTCAGGTATGACACCTAAGTTTGATTGTGTTAAATCTTTTATGGACACCGATATTTTCCGTAAGTTTAGCACTAAATATGGACTTGACTCTGAGATAGTAGCTTCTTTCTGTGAATCTTTTGCTACTTATGTTGATCTCCCTAAGGAGAAGTGGTTTAAATATCATCCTCCCATAGAAGTAAAAGTAGCTGCACCTATTAAAGTTGAAGAAAAGACTGTCACTTATAATGATCCTATTGTTCCTACTTCTTATATTGAGAAACCACCTTTCCCTGTTAGAAGAAAGGATCATGCTAAAGCTTCAACTATTGTTCGTAAAAGCAATATTAGAACTTATACACCTCCTGAGCAAGTTAAAGTAGAACCTAATATTGCTATTGTTAAAGATCTCTTGTCTAATAATATTGATGGTCATGTTATTCATTTCGAAGGTGAAACTGCTAGAATTGCTAAACCTTGTGCTAAGGATAAACATAGACCTGTGGTAGGTGTGCATGTTATTTCTGTTAAAATAGGAGATCATTGTTATCATGGCTTATGTGATATGGGTGCTAGTGCTAGTGTTATACCTCATGACTTATACAAAGAAATTAAGAATGAAATTGCACCTATTGAGTTAGAAGATATTGATGTTACTAGTAAACTTGCTAATAGAGATACTATTACACCTATTGGAATTGTTAGAGATGTTGAAGTCTTGTGTGGGAAAACTAAATATCCTGCTGATTTTCTTGTTCTTACTTCTCCACAAGATAGCTTTTGTCCAATTATATTTGGTAGACCCTTCTTAAATACTGTCAATGCTACCATAGACTGCACTAAGAATATTGTTACTGTTGGTTTGGATGATATGGTTCATGAGTTTAATTTCTCTAAATTTAGTAAACAACATCGTGAGGAAGAATTACCTAGTAAGGATGAAATTATTGGTCTTGCTTCTATTGTCGTACCTCCTAGTGATCCTTTAGAACACTATTTGCTAGACCATGAAAATGATATGTTCATGAATGAAAGAAGGGAAATAGATAAAGTATTCTTTAAACAGGAACCTATTCTGCATCACAACTTGCCTGTTGAAATTTTAGGGGATCCTCCTCCACCCAAGGGAGATCTCGTGTTTGAGCTTAAACCTTTGCCTGATAATCTTAAATATGCTTATCTTGACGAAAAGAAGATATATCCTGTTATTATTAGTGCTAACCTTTCAGAGCATGAAGAAGAAAGATTATTGAAAACTCTGAAGAAGCACCGTGCTGCTATTGGATATGCTCTTGATGATCTTAAGGGCATTAGTCCCACTCTATGTCAACATAAAATAAATTTGGAAGCAGATGCCAAACCAGTTCGTGATCCTCAACAACGTCTGAATCCTAAAATGAAAGAAGTGGTAAGAAAAGAAATACTAAAGCTTCTGGAGGTAGGTATAATCTATCCTGTAAGTGCATCTAGTGCCCCTTAGTGATTTTGGTGTATTGAAGACTTATAGGTTAAGGGAATAATGCGTGTGTGAGTGTACATAGGTCTATAAGTCTATGAGGAGTTTGATATTTACAGGAAAAGTCGACCCCTAAAAATGAACATCTTCGACTGAAGATTTTGGTATTTCTGAAGACTTTCATGAAGACTTTGAAAGTGAAGAAATTGGTGTGTCCGTGAAGACTTGATATTCATGCGAGGAATATGAAGCTTGAAGACTTTCGTTTTCATATTTTGTTTTTCTCTTTCTTGAGTCATAGGAAACACCGTACTGTTAAAGGGGGTCAAGGAAATACAAAGGAAAAATTTCCATGTGATGCTCAACTCAAAATCCTACACCTACCAATCCCTTCGAGTGAAGCCATTGGAAATCTCAAACAGTTCAGTCAATTTCTTCAGTGACAGAGACGAAGTTCTTCTGGTCTCTGAGGAATTTGTCCTGACTGAGGAGTTAGGAATTCGCCAGTGCGGATTGCCTACACAGTGAGGAACATGATAGCCCCGAGGATTTTGCTACTCAAAATTCCGACCGTTGTTGTGCTATGCGCCAGCTGTCCCAAAATTTCTATCCACCTAACGGTCATATCATTGAAGGGCATTTATGTCTTATCATGTCGGGCTGCTCCCTAGGCTATAAATAGCCGCCCCCTACAACCACTAGCTGGTTGGCTGCTCCGTGAGAAATTGACACTTGTCATTTGAGAGCAACCCATCCTCCGAGGACTTTGAGCGAAAATCATCAAGTGAGGAAAAACCAAAAACCCAAAACCCGAACACCTACAAACCCCAAGTGATTGAGCATCACTGAAGAGATTGATCCTGAGTGGATCCGACGCTTGTTACCTTTGAAGACTATGCTTCTTCCTGACGGTTAGGCGTCATGGTCTAGAGCATCCAAGAGGAATTGTGATCGCCGAGTGACCAAGTTTGTGAAGGCTTGGAAGTTGCCTGAAGACTTACCACGAGTGATTGGATGAGGTCTGTGTGACCTTAGTTCAAGGAGAATACGGTGAGGACTGGGTATCTTTGACTAAGTGTCCTTGACTAGGTGTCCAGGACTGTGTGTCCTCGAGTTTAAATACTCAGCCGCTCCAACCAGACGTACAACTGAGACAGCAGTTGGAACTGGTCTACCAAATCATTGTCTGCACCGAGCTTACTGCTTCTATTTCCTCAACTCCTTCATTTCCTCATAACTGTGTTGTATGTTTGTTCATATCTGTGTTTGAAGACTTTGCCTGAATACTTTCTCAATTTCCTCAGTTCAATTTCTTCAGTCTGTTTGTCTTCATCCTGTGTTATCCTGTGATTACGCTTCCTGTACTCTGTGCCTGTCTTCATTTCATCATGATGACTATGCTTGTATTCTGTTGTGTTTTCTTTTGAGTACTTATTCTGCTGCTAGTAGTTCTTCGCTAAGGAATTTCCTCACCAGCAAATTCCTCAGTGAAGAATTTCGTAAAAATTGCCTATTCACCCCCCCTCTAGTCGATATAACGCGCTTTCAATTGGTATCAGAGCAAGGTACTCCCTTGTTTTGTGTGATTTTGGTTTAACCGCCTGGAGTTTTAGTTATGTCGAGCGCAGGTATGATCAAGGTCTCTACTGGGTGTCCAACCTTCGATGGGACGGACTACCCCTACTGGAAGAATAAGATGCGAATGCATCTTGAAGCAATTGATAACGATCTCTGGTATGTTGTGGAAAATGGTGTTCCCTTAGTCACACCTTCTCTGAATGCTGCCGATGTGATGAGATTCAAGCAACTCGACTCTCAAGCGAAGAATATCATATGTGGCCATCTGAGCAAAGGACAGTACGGCAGAGTGAGTGCTTTGGAAACAGCGAAGCTTATCTGGGACAGGTTATCTAAAGTGAATGAAGGAGTCTCAACTCAGCGTGACTCTCGAGTTGATGTTCTTCGCAATCTCTTCAATCGCTTCAAAAGACTCGACAATGAAAATGTTCAACAGACCTTCGATCGCCTCACTGACATCTCAAATGAGCTTCAAGCACTTGGTGCCACTGACATCACCGACCATGAGGTGGTGAAGAAATTGCTGAGATCGCTTGATTCCTCATTTGACACTCTGGCATTGATGATACAAGAATGTGCTGATTACAAGTCACTTGATCCCGCTGATATTCTCGAGAGGCTAAATACTCATGAGTTCCAACTTGCTGAAAAGAGAGATCTCTATGGTTCAAGCTATGGCGGAACACGTGCACTGAAGGCCAAGGCAGTATCTGAGTCCGAAGATGAAGACTCTGATAGCAGCCTTGGTGATCCTGAAGAACTGAGACATGATCTAGCTCTGCTCATGAAGAAGTTCCAAAAGTTCTCAAGACGTGGTCGCCTTGGAAGATCCTCAAGGAGCAATGATTCCTCATCCAGTGACTACAAGAAGAGGCTCTATCACAAATGCAAGAAACCTGGACATTTCATTCAAGATTGTCCTCAGTGGGAAAAGGAATCAAAGAAGAAGAAATACAAGGATTACAGTTCTGATGATGCGAAGAAAAAGAAGAAATCCACAAAATCCTCATCATCAAAATCCTCCAAGCCTTCATATCACAAGAAGAGCATCTCCAAGAAGGCCATGGCATTCATTGGCAAGGAAATGGACTCCGAGGCTGAATCTGAAGAAAATGAGGAAGAGGAGTCATCTGAGGAATCCGAATCCGGAGTGGCGAGCCTAGCTCTCGCTACTGCATTCGTCAGCAAGTCTGTCTTCAACACTGAAGAAAATGACCTCACCAACAAGGCTGATGAAGGCGATGATGACTACGCTCCCACCTATTGCTTCATGGCAAAGGGTGCCAAGGTACTCAAATATACCTCCTCTGAATCAAGTGAGAATGAATCTGATGAAAACCTTAAGCCCAGCTATTCTAAACTTGCTAAGATAGCTATAAAACAACAAAGGGCTTCAGAAAAGGTTCAAAACATGCTAAATAAAAGTGCTGATATGTTGGGTGAAGAAATGGATCGCACTAAAACTTTGACTGAAAATCTTTAGAGACTTCAGTCCAAGCTTGACAAACTTCAAAGTCATCATAACACTCTCTTATCGGATCATGAGAAGCTTTCTTATGAATTTCATCAAAGAAAGCAAGACCTTGAGAAGCTAAGAGTGAGTTATCAAGATCTTCAGAAGGAGCGCGATTCATTACTTGCTCAACAAATCAGCGCATCTCAGGAAGAATTTGTTCGCCCATGCTTGAAGTGCATTGAACGTGAATCTGCTAATTCTTCACCTGAATGTTCAAATGCTGCTAATGTTTCAAATTCTTCACATGCCTCTGCTATCACTAATTCCTCATCTGAGGACATTGCTAGTATCACTGACAATGCAGGGCTGAAGGAATTGTACACGACAGGCATGTACAAAAGCCTTAAAGGGCATCAGGCTCTTTGTGATGTGCTTAAAAAGCAGATCCTCAACAGGAACCCTAGGAAAGAGGCTATCGCCTTTGAGAGGAAACTCAATGCTGATGGTACATATTGGAAGCCTGAGCTGTACCCCAAAACTACATGGGTTGCTGTAAAGGGACCTCCAGTTGATCCATCTAACTTATCTAGATTTGCATGTGAATCTCCTCATTCTGATGATGAGTGAATTGACTCCAACTATAAGCTATTCAAAAATCAGAATGGTGAAGTATTTGCTAGATATGTTGGCACTAACTGCAGGAATGGCCCCCCTATGCAGAAAATCTGGGTTCCCAAAAGATGTCTTGAAAATCTTCAGGTGAATGTCATCATGACACCACCTGTGAAGAATAGGAACCCCAGATCAAATTCCTCATATGGATCAAAGTCCTCATATGAACATCATCGTGCTAACCCGTCTGTTTCGCAGGGAAGATCCAAGGATTATGGATATATGCATTATTCTTCAAATCATTATGTCCATAAGTCCTCGAAGAATTTCTCTGCATACTCTTATGCTTACTCTAACCCCTCTTATGTGAAACGAAATGGACTGGCTTCTATGCCATCCTTCTCGTATGGAGCTCGCAGAATGATGAACTCTTTGCCACCCCTTCAGATGTGGGTGGTGAAGAAAAAGAACTAATCTCTTCTGCAGGGTCAGGTCTCCAGACGCACATAATTGTTTGAAGAATTTGCTGGAGACCTGAGCATGCTTGAAAGGACATAGGGTAACCATGAAGAAATGAACTTTCATTTCTCACGTCCTCATATTGCTTTATCAGTTCTTTTACTGGATGAAATTGATCTGATGAATTGATGTCATATTCTTCACTGATGAAGTATATGAGTTTGTAAGCTGCACTAATTCATCTGCAGGATGATCAACCCAAAGCCACTGAGTGGGTCCTTGATAGTGGATGTACAAACCACATGACTGGTGACAAGAATCTATTGATGGATGCTCCATTATCTCCGTCGCATCTGAAGCATATCATCTTTGCTTACAAAGGCAAAAGTCAGGTATTGGGTCTAGGTAAGGTTGCGATTACAAAGGATCGACACATGGACAAAGTCATGCTTGTTGAGTCCTTATGATACAACCTTATGTCTGTCTCAATGCTTTGTGATCTTGATATGGTTGTTGTCTTCGGCAAGTATCGTTGTGTTGTGGTTATGGAAGCTGACAATTCCAAAGTCTTCGAAGGCTTTAGGAGAGGAGACCTGTATATTGTTGATTTCTCTACAGGACCACAACCAGCCGTGTGCTTACTTGCAAAAGCTTCAGAAGGCTGGCTCTAGCATCGACGACTTGGTCATGTAGGCATGAGGAATTTGCACACGCTTGCGAAGAAAAAGCATGTCATTGGCATTGAGAATGTCAAATTCTTCAAGGATCACCTATGCGGAGCCTGTGAAGCTGGGAAGATGACCAACGCCAAGCATCCAGCAAAGACTATCATGACGACCACTTGCCCATTTGAATTGCTTCACATGGATCTCTTTGGTCCTAATCATTATTCTGCTATCTCAAATGAAGCATCTCAATATGACTTCGTTATTGTTGATGATTATTCTCGTTAGACATGGGTACACCTTGTTACTTACAAACATGAAGTGCAGGAAGTCTTCAAACGATTTTCCTCGAGGGTTTCAACCAACTTTGGTGTGAAGATCAAGCACATCAGAAGTGACAATGGCACTGAGTTCAAGAATTCTGGTCTCGATGACTATCTTGATGAACTTGGTATCACTCATGAGTTATCTGCTCCTTACACTCCTCAGCAGAATGGCGTCGTGGAGTGCAAGAACAGGACTGTTTCTGAGATGGGTCGCACTATGCTTGATGAATACAAAACGCCTCATCGTTTCTGGACTGAGGCAATTGATACTGCGTGCCACATCATCAACAGAGTATATCTTCACAAATTCTTCAAAAAGACTGCCTATGAACTCCTCACTGATAAGAAACCCAATGTAAGTTATTTCAAAGTCTTCGGTGCTAAATGTTGGATTAGAGATCCTCATCACAACTCAAAATTTGCACCGAAAGCACATGAATGTTTTATGCTTGGTTACGGAAAAGACTCGCACACCTACAGAGTCTTCAACAACGTTCTTCACAAAGTTGTTGAAACTGTAGATGTGCGGTTCGATGAAACTAATGGCTCACAAAGAGAGCACCTACCTACTGTGATAGATGAACCAACACCTGAGGAAACTATCAAGTTCAAGGCTACTGAGGATGTCATTCCTACTGAAGAATCTGCTGAAGAATTCATTCCAGAACATGAAGAACGTCAAGCTAATGCACCTGAAGAAAATGTTGAAGAAAATGGTGCTGAAGAAAACGCTGATCAAACTCTTCAACGACAACCAGCTCATCCTCGCATTGCAAAATAAGTGCAAATTGAAAAGATCATCAATGACATCAAAGCGCCAGGTCCTCTCACACGCTCAAAAGCTTCACTTTGTCTAACTTTTGTGGGCAGTATGCTTTTGTCTCTATTACAGAGCCCACTAAGGTAGATGTAGAATTTCTGGAGCCTGAATGGATTCAGGCCATCCAAGAAGAATTACATCAGTTCGAGCTCAACAATGTCTGGGAACTGGTCAAACGTCCAGATCCTCGCAAGCATAATATCATCGGCACAAAGTGGATCTACCGCAACAAGCAAGATGAAAATGGCCTTGTGGTGAGGAATAAGGCACGGCTTGTAGCTCGAGGCTACACACAGGTTGGAGGAATTGATTTCGATGAAACTTTTGCACCTGTTGCTAGACTTGAGACTATTCGCATATTACTTGCTAATGCTAACCATCATGATATCACTCTGTATCAAATGGATGTGAAAAGTGCATTCCTCAATGGTAAGCTTGAGGAAGAAGTATATGTTGCTCAACCCCCAGGTTTTGAAGATCCAAAGAATCTTGACAAAGTCTTCAGACTCAACAAGGCCCTCTATGGCCTCAAGCAGGCCCCACGGGCTTGGTATGATACTTTGAAGGAACTCTTCATGAAGAAAGGCCTCAAACCCGGTTCACTCGACCCTACTCTTTTCACTAAATCTTATGATGGTGAATTGTTTGTGTGCCAAGTATATGTTGATGATATTATCTTTGGCTGTACTGACCAACGTTATAGTGATGAATTTGCCTATATGATGAGTGAAAGAATATCAAATGTCTAGGATAGGAGAGTTGAAATTCTTCTTAGGTCTTCAAATTCGTCAACAACACAATGGCATATTCATATCTCAGGAGAAATACCTCAAGGATGTACTGAGGAAATTCAGCATGCATGATTGCAAAGGCGTCAAAATTCCTATGCCCACAAATGGCCATCTGTGCACTGATGAAAACGGTATTGACTTCGATCATAAGGTATACCGCTCCATGATAGGTTCCTTATTATACTTATGTGCATCTAGGCCAGATGTAATGCTTAGTGTTTGCATGTGTGCCCGATTTCAAGCTGCACCGAAGGAATCACACCATAAGGCTGTGAAGCATATTCTTCGATATCTAGCTCACACACCAACACTTGGATTGTAACATCCCAAATTTACAATTTGGAATGTTATACATTAGATCATCATGCATATCATATTTTATTTTGCATTTTGGTTGATCCTAGAAATTCTACGCAACTCAATGACCCACGGAGAGAGTTGGGGATTTCGTTATTTTCATATTTGAGTTTTCTCAAATTTTGAGAATAGGATCATTTGATTTTATTTATTTTATCATCAATTATTTCTATTACAAAAATATGAGAGAGGGAATAAAATGACTTTCCCAAAATAAAGAAATATTAAGGATTTAATAAAAAAATCAAATAAGATTTTATTTCGAAGTTTTTCGGTGTTTTATTTGAATTTAGGAAAAAAGTGCATTTTTCAAAATTCTATTTAGGGCCCAAATAAATGTTCACCTTGTGCGGCTTGATTTTAGAAGCCCGTGAAAATTTATTTCGGAATTTTTGGAGTCTATTTGGTATTTCTTTTTATTTTTCTTCCGAGCGGATTAATTAAAAATACGAACCGACTTCGGCCCGTACCCGAGCGGGACACCGCCCGGGGGCAGCCTTTAAATAGTGCCGCCCCGAGCCGCCCCAGCCCATCAGCCCCGCCTCGATCCGCGCGCGCCGCCGGAGCCGCCGCTGCCGCCGCCGATGATTCCGCCGCCCGAGGTTCGCCGCGCCTCGATTTCCGTGCCGGAAAAAAAGAGAGAAAAAAATATATTCGGCGTTCGTCATTTTTCTTTTTCTCGGATTAAATCCGCGATTTTTCTGATCGGGATTCCTGATCTGATTTTCGTTTTAGTATAACTTTTCGCTCGTTTATCGGAATCAGGCGATTCAAGTGCCTAGAGTTTCGTCTCGAAACCCTCTATCCGTTTAACCAACTTAAACAAGTTTTTGTTACTGTAAAATTTTCCCTAGATCCAGATTACTAGAATGAAGTTGTTTTCTTTCGCCGTTTGACTTTCGTTGCTTCGTTCGATTTGATTCTTTTTGCCAACCGGAGTTCTTAAGTTGAACCTTCTGGTTAGATCTCTTATTTGAGTTTTACATGTGCATTAGATGAGTACTTATTGTATGCTTGTTTGTTTGTCTGCGATAGAGTACCCGGAGTGCGCCGCTTGTTACTTCGAATCATTAGGTTTCGCGGATCATCATCAAGGCAAGTTCACACTTTGATCATATCCCCTTCATACCCAGTTTTCATTGCATTAGATCAAACCTCAAACATTGCATGATTAGGATCTAATTAAATTGTGGGATTGGGAAGTAGTTGATGAGGTAGGAACCTATTGCCCTGTTACTATCAAACCCTTGGGAGTTACTTCTACGTGTTGCTTATATTGCTATGCTATGCTCGTAGACGTGGTTTGGGTATGAGTGAAATCCATGACAGATGTGAGATTGTTATTTAATGGTTCAACTTAAGGTGGAAACTTGAATACACATCTGGGTGGATTGGTTGGGGCACCCTGGGGATATACTAGTGGACTTGCCCAGACACCTAGGGATATACCAGTGTTGTCCTAGGAGATCCCAGGGTTACCATGTGATCAACCTATGGTTCGCCACCCAGGCTCAAAGGGATCATAAGATTATTCATGATAGAAACTTCCGTGTGCAGCCACAAGCTATTATGGGCTCTACATAGTTGACTAAGTCGTGCGAACTCTTATTGTGGTAGACTAGAAGATGTAGGGGATG
The DNA here is from genome assembly GCF_018294505.1 of Triticum aestivum. Taxonomy (NCBI): domain Eukaryota; kingdom Viridiplantae; phylum Streptophyta; class Magnoliopsida; order Poales; family Poaceae; genus Triticum; species Triticum aestivum. The sequence goes on along the minus strand of NC_057800.1, from coordinate 163,458,508 downwards.
TAGGTGGTACGGTCTACCCATCGTAAGGTGCTAGCGCTTCTGAAAGACTATGTCTCGGTCATCCGTTTCTCAAACACCATGTAGTGCGAGAAAACAAACGGAGGCGATCGAGTCTTGTGGGCAAAAGTGCGCAAACCTCTGCAGAGTGTAATAAACTAATCATGGTTAGCCGTGTCCCCGGTTATGGACATCTTGAGTATCTAGTACTTGGATTTTCATGTGAATCTCAACATGTTACTCTAAATTAATTTTGTTGGGCTTTGTTTAATGATGATGCTTAATTGGGATTGAGAATGCTGTCAACCATTCTCAATGTTTAACAACCACCATGATAGTAATTAAATTTATTCCTTTGAAGTAGGAAAAAATTGGCTTTACGCAAAACAGTGACCATAGAGCCTTTCCACCAGCCAAATATGCATATAGCATAGCTGTTTCATTCCATTATTCTCTATGTGTTACTTTGCTAGCATATTCCATGTGCTGACCCGTTTTCGGGCTGCAACGTTAATGTTGCAGACTTTTCAGACGACGATTAAGGAGTTTTTAGGTCGTGGTTCTATACTCAGTGATGCCGTTGGAGTTGATGGACTCACTTATCTTCCAAGCCTTCCGCTGTTATCATTATTAGATGGCCTTAAGACATATTTATTGTAATAAGTTCTCTTTTGAGACACTTGATGTAATAAGTGTGTGATTGCTACTCTTCTATAAATCCTCCGAGTACTGTGTGGTGTCAGCATTACTGATCCAGGGATGACACCGGAGCACAGAGATCAGACTGTTTGAGGTCTGGTCGCTACATGGATTATGGTACCCCAAGGGCTTGGCTTTTCATCTTGTTGGATATTCTGACTCTGACTATGCTGGTGATCGTGTGGATCGCAGGTCAACATCTGGTACATGTCATTTCCTCGGACGATCTTTGGTCTGTTGGTCCTCGAAGAAACAGAACTACGTATCACTATCTACTGCTGAAGCTGAGTACATTGTCGCTGGTTCTTGATGTGCCCAATTGTTATGGATGAAGCAAACTCTCAAGGACTACAGCGTCAACATGAAGAATGTGCCTTTCTTCTGTGACAATGAGAGTGCCATCAACATTGCTCACAACCCAGTTCAGCACTCGAAGACAAAGCACATTGAGATTCGTCATCATTTTCTTCGTGATCATGTCTTGAAGGGCGACATTTCTATTGAGCATGTGAAGACTGAAGAACAGCTAGCCGATATCTTCACAAAGCCCTTGGATGAGAAGAGATTTAGAAAGTTGCGGTGTGAGCTAAATATCCTAGAACCTACGAATGTTCTTTGAAAAGGATACTCATCCTAACACTTATGCAAAATTGATGACTTAGATGTGCAACACATGAAGAAACGTTTTACTTCAATCAATGAAGAATAACACTCTTGGTGTGAAGAAATTAACGAATAATTTGATTCTCAGAACCCTACGATAATTGTACGTGGTGTCTAAAATCATCATTCTTATACGGTGGGTCACGCCACCACCAAAAGTTGAAATTCCTCAAATTATTCATATTCTTCAACTTTGCATAGTCTTCACTGGTTCCATCGTTTTTCTTCATTGGCAATATATATATATATATATATATATATATATATATATATATATATATGAGTTTATGTCCTCTACAGCATTCACTTCTTGCTATTTCTTCAAGTTGGTTTTCTGCTAAGTGAATGTGATCGGACCCTTCCCCTCTATGCTATACTCAACCCAGTCTGTTCACAAATTCTTCATGTGTGTTCTATTTGAAACTAGTTCAAAATCTTCACTGTGTCCTTGTCAGCTGAAGAAATTGCGAACGGAACTTTAAAACCTATCTTATCGAAATTTTCGGTCTTGCCGCTCAAACCGTTCCGCGTCCCTCGATACACTTATCCACTCACCCACGATCTAACACGATCTCCACCTCTCACTATGTGAGTGACACATGTCATGCGAATGAGAAGGGTCAGGGGTACGTTCGTCCAATTTCTTTGGGCGAGCAGTTTTTCACCGTGGCTATAAATACCCCTCCTTCCCTTCCTCACTTGTTTTACTCCGCTCGACCTCTCTCCCCGGCTCAAGCTTCTCAAACCCTAGCGCCGTCGCTACTTCATCTCCGCTGGTGAGGAAGAGCTTCACTGCCTCGACCTCGTTGCCGACGTACTCGCGCCGACCGCGGACATCTTCACTCCGCCGTCCCGTAGTCGTCTTCCTCCGCCAAGTTAGGGCATGGAAGATCTACACAGACGAACTTCACATCTCCTCACTCCAGTTCGTCGTCCTCTTCGTCCAGGGTAAATAAAAGTTACTTTTACTGCCCTCGTTGATTCGAATGATTATCTACAAAATCTTCAAAAGTGTTTTTCTTCATATCTTCACACACTGAACACCTCACAAGTCATCTGTTCTTGATTCGTTTCTCTAAGCATCATTTTTCTTCAAGATTCCTCAATTGTGTGGATCTTCGATATATACAACTCTGGAACCTAAGACAAAGAACACTTAGTGAAAATCTTCAAGACTCATCTGGTCAAATTCCTCAAACTTGTTCTTTTTGAAAAACCTTCTAAGAACGCATATGACCTCTCCAAATTCCTCGCAACTATACTCTGTTCAGAGGTACACTTGTCAGCTGCTGAATCACTAGGTTCTCATCAACTTAACTCATTTGCAGCGTTCCTCGAAGAAAAGTTGCATACTTCTTCAGAGAATTCAATTGTTCAAATTCCTCAACTGAAGAAAATGGCTGATGGTAAAAGGCCACAGAAGGGAGGAAAGAGGCCTGAGGTAAATACAGCGTTTGAAATCCCTGATGACATATATGCTGGGTACTGCACACCTCGTGAGGAAACCAAGAATGAGCGCAATGCGCATTCAAAAGATAGAGAGGAGATGGGCAAGAGAATGGAGGGAGTATAGATATGTCACTCCTAAGTATATGAAGAAATTCACACTCAATCCTCCATGCCCAAGAGCACCACTGGCACCTGGCCAAATTGCTGATCCCACCAGCCTCAAGCAAGGTGAGGACTATCATGATGAATGGGCCAAGCGCCAAGGAAAGTTGGCTAAGTAAGCCAGAGAAGCAGTGAGGAAATTTAATGAAGACTCTGCTGCTGCTGCTGCTGCCTCTGCTGAGGTCCTTGCTGTCAAGCCAAAGAAGGCTATGTCAAAGAAGCCTGCGCACAAGACAAGTGCTTCCTCAGCAATGCCCTCACGGCCAGAATCATCAAAGCCCTCACAGCCAATTCCTCATGCTGCTCCTATTCCTCCAAAGTCCTCTGCTCCTCCGCCAAAGCCTTCAGCTGTTCCGACCAAATCCTCAGCACCTGTGCATCTCGCTTCGTGCTAAAGGATTGTCGGCATCTCCATTGCCTCAGGTGTCTCAGCTAGTTCCTCAGCTGCACCAAGTTCCTCAGCTGGCCCCTCACTGCTCAAGACAAAGGCCACTGCTGGACGAGGTCCACGCCCAAGTCCTCAAAAGAAGCAAGTCGCTTTCCAAGTGCCGTCTGATGAAGACGAAGCTGATGATGATGAACTTGCAGAAATCATCAGAGACAGGCAAGTCAGGGCCGCTAGAGCCAAAGGATCAGAGGTGCCACTGCCTTTGGATCCCAAGCTGATCCTTGACTATATTGATGATTGGCACAAGGACCCCAACAGTCCCTTGCCTGACTTCAAGCTAACTCCTGGCCAAAGTCACATGCTGACCCACTTCATTCAAGAAGAAAAGTGGAAATTTGAGAAGGCCAGGCAGATCAAGAAAGTGCAGTACAAGAAGGAGGAATTTCTGAAGAACAACGTTGTCACTATGACAACAGATGAACTTGTAAAAATCCAAGATGAAATCAAAACCCTCAGCTATGACTTCAAAGCCTACTATGCTGATTGGCAAGGAGCCAAAGTTAGATTTGTAAAGATAACTGAACAGTTCACTTCAAATGTTGCTGCCCCAACGCAATAGGAAATTCCTCAGGCTGAAGCATCTACTCAACCTACTGAAGAAAATGCTAGCACCGCTGATGACAATCAGGCTGCTGAAGATAATGTGAGTTCCAGGGCTGATGACTGCATTCCAGCCACTGAAGAAATTGCCAGGGCACCCACTAGTGGTGTGCCTGAAGAAACTGAAGAACTTAGGGCAACTGACCAGTTGTGCCTGAAGAAAATAAATCAGATTCCTCAGCTGCTCCTGCACCAACTTCACCTCCAATCCTTCCATCTGCATCAGATGTGAAGAAGACCAAGGCTGCAGAGCATGCTGCAGTGAAGAAAAGGAAAGCATCAGCTGCTTCAGATTCTTCAGCTCCAAAGAAAAAGAAGCCTATGACAAGTTCCTTTGCACATCCGATTGATGTTGTTCCCATCTCAACCAGGCCATCAAAGGACCTTGTTCCTTTTGATGAAGAATATGTGATCCCTAGCGGATCTGATGAAGCAACTCTGTCGTATAAGATCTAAGCTATGGAAAGAACAACACAAGGGACACAAGGTTTATACTGGTTCGGGCCACCGTTGTGGTGTAATACCCTACTCCAGTTTGTGGCGTGGTGGATTGCCTCTTGGGATGATGATGATGAATGATACAAGGAAGAACAGCCTCACGAGGGTCTGTTCTTGGCTGGGGCGATGAACTGCTGGGAGGAGTTCAGCCACCCTTCTCTCTCTCTCTCTCTCTCTGATAGAATCCCTCCCAACCCCTCTCTTCTGTGGGTGGCTGGTCCTATTTATAGAGGCCCTCGTCCTCTTCCCAAATATCGAGCGGGAAGGGAGCCAACAATGGCGGGCTAATTTGAAGGGGGGCAGCTAGTACTAGCTACCCTGACAAAAGTAGTCTTCGCCTGCACAAAGCTCTGGTGGTGACGCCGTCCTGGGCTCCACGATGACCTCCATCTTGCAGACCTTCTGGTCTTTGTCTTGTTGCATCGAAATGGAAACCTTTGCCTGACGCCTCGGTACTCCGCGGCTGCGCTTGCCCCCTTTGCACCAAAGAGGAAGGGAGGACACTGCGCGGGCTGGCACCCGCCTGGCGCCCTTGGTCGTCACGGCTTGCGTCACGGGCACCTCGTGAGGTACCCCGCCTTGATCTCTCCGCCTCCTCACGAGCCAGCCTGATGAGGCCGTGCCTGAGGAAGCTCCATGTCGTCCGCCCCGCGAGGCTTGGCCCCTCGCGAGGGTCTTGGGTCTGTGTTGATGAAGATGGGCCGCACTGGGCCCCCCCTTGAGCCACGCTGCAGGCCGCAGGCAGGCAAGTCTGGGGACCCCCATTCCCAGAACGCCGACAGTAGCCCCCAGGCCCAAGGCGCGCCCGGACTTGGCCGTGTAGGGAGGCGGAAGGTCAAGATCAAAGCGCCACGGGCCCTAACAGCCTGCGGCCTTGGGCCCCACATGGCGGTTGACCGGACGTGGGCGCCTCAGCAACTGCGCGAGTTGATAAGGGAGCGGCATCTGCCCAGGCTTTGCTTTTTGCTTTCTCTGGTTTCTGCTCAGATCCCCTTTCTTACGCCTCTCCTTCCTTCCTCCGAAATTTCCAGATCTACTCCGACCACGTGACCTAGGAAGCCATGGCGCCTCGTCAGTCCCCGGCCAGAGCTTGGTACTCGTCTGCCCTGGACTTGCCAAACGTGTCGGAGGCGAGCCTTGCCCGGTTGCACCGGATAGCGGCGGCGCAGGGCATTGACGGGGCGAAGGTGCTCAAGGCCGGCTCCGCCACCCCGGAGGGCCAAGGGAGCACATTCTATCCGTTCTTCGTAAGTGCCATTGCCGCTGGCCTGGTGCCTCCCTTCTCTGAGTTCTTCTTCTCTGTCCTCCGCCATTACAAGCTACAGGCTCTGCATCTCCACCCCAACTCCGTCCTTCTCCTGGCAATCTTCGCCTATTACTGCGAAGCTCACGTAGGGGTGCAGCCCTCAGTGGCCTTGCTGCGCCACTACTTCTACCTCCGGACCTCTCGCGGTCCTGCTTCCGCATGCGCGAGCTTCATCGCGTACGGTGGCGCCATTGCCATCTCGAACCCCGGGAAAAGTATTGAGGGCTTCAGGAGCAAGTGGGTCTTGGTGGATGCTGGGCGCATCCACCCTCGACTAATCTTGCCCATGGAGCAGCCCACGAGCTCCAGCGATTGGGGTCGAGCTGAGCTCGTGGACCCCCACGCGAAGCTGGTGCTAGAGAAGATGGACGCGGATCTGAGGCCGGCCAACATGGCGGCGGCAAAGCTGACTTGCGCGTCGCTACTGAGGGAATTCCTGGAGCACCAGCTGGCTCCGCTTCAGCGGTACTCACTTCCGATGTGGAGGCCCCATCCGAGCCCCACGGCCTAGGCCGACGGAGATCTGGCTGCGGTCCTCCAGTCTCTGGTTGGGGGCATTGTGGCGAGGTTGGAGGGGCTCCTATGCCCTTGTTCCTCCGCGACGACTGGGAGCAGATAGTGGAGTCCATGCCCGTCTTCAACGGGGATGGGCCCGTGCCCATGGAAACTCCCGAGGAACCGGTGGTTGTGCCCTCCGACGATTCCAGCGAAGAGGAGGAAGGAGGGGAGCGGGAAAGAGGGCCTGACTCCAAGGCGACTGACGGAGAGTCGAGGGCTCCCCTTCCCCGGCACAGGTCCCGCGTTCTCCGCCTCTCTCCGAGCGATAACGACAAGGATGACAATGACGAGGATGACGGCGAGCAGGATGGCGGGAGCTTGCCCCCGATCCCGAAGAAGGACAGGACCGGGCTGACCCCCGCGGGTCTACCCCGGCCCTGAGGCGGACCGCAGGCGCACCTTCCGCTTCCAAGCTTCCCGAGGTTGACCCTTCCAGCCGGCTTTCAGGCTTCAAATTTGGCCGGAGGCCGCTCGAGCTCACCGACGACGACCCGTAAGCGTTTGATCCTTGTCTTTATTTCTTATCCTGCTTCTGAGGCTTGACGTCCGCATCTCTTGGACAGGCTGGCGCCCGCAGCAAAGAAGCCGAAGGGAGCTCCTGAGGTTCCACCCATGGAAGCGCCTCTGCCCGCGAAGGAGGGTGACCGCGACGCATGGGCTTCTCCTACCCGGTCGTCCTCGTGAGGCCAGGCGGAGCCGGCTGGGGCGAGCTCAGCCCCCACGGCCCATGTGACTCCCGAGGTGTCCCTGCCTGCTACCGCCACTACACCCGTTGGGGCGCAGCAGACTCCGCCTCAGGACGCTGTGGCCGCGCTGCCGCCTTCTCCTCCTACTCCACCAGCTGCTGTCTCTTCGACTCCTTCTGCCGTTCTGGAACATGCTGCTGCTGAGCTGGACCGACTGCGGCTGGATCTTCTTGGCGCCGACCCTCACTTGGTGGCCGGGCGCTTGGAGTTGGCTTCAAGATGGGTTCGCTCCAACGCTTCGATTCAGGCGGCGCTGGTCCAGGCCTCGACGGCTTGCGATGAGGAGAAACAGGTCATCCTTGAGGCAAAGGCTGCTCATGACGCAGCCCTGGGGGAGGCGGTCGATGCCCGTGGTCGCTGCAAGGCGCTTGAGGACGAGCTGCAAGGCCTGCGGGACCAGCTCGCGAAAGAGGCCCGCCTTCGCCAAGAGCAAGAAGAAGGCGTGAAGGCTCGTGAGGCGGCCGTCAAAGAGAGGGAGGACAAGCTCAGGAAGCGTCGCGATCGCCTAGGCGCGCTGGAGCAAGAGTTGGGGGCGAGGAAGGCCGAGCTGGACGACAAGGCCCTGGTTCTTGCTGAGGACCGCGTGGCCTTCACGGAGATGGAGGCGCAGGTCCGGTCCTCGCTGAGGACGCTTTACTACAGCGTCCTGGAGAGCTCGCTAGCTGGCGCCGAGGACGGCCCCACCAAGCTGCTTCCCTTCCTGGTTCGTGCTCTTGAAGATGTCGCCCTTGGCCTTAGCCCCACGGCTGAGGCCGAGGCACGTGTCCTGTCTTCTGCAGCACTGACGCGGGTCCTCACCCACATCTACCTTCGCGATCCCGGCGTCGACCTCGACAGCCTGCTGGAGCCAGTAAGCGGCGAGTGTGCCGCTGCCATTGCCGAGGCCGTGAAGCGTCGCGCGGAGGCTCTGCTGGGGAAGTTCCGGGCCTTCAGCACCAAGCCGAAGCAAGGCGCTGCCGACCCCACTGCTCCGTAAGGCGAACCCCTTTTGCGCTACTCCTCCACCGACAGGTGACCCCGTCTTGGCTCATGTCCTGCCTTTAATTCCTGCACATGTATCATGCCTCGGGGAGGCGTTTAAACTTGCGTTTGGCATTGAGATAACAGTGTGGATTGTAATATTTTCTTTTGAATTCCTCGAAATTTGCGCTTTTCCTTCCTACTTGCTTGTGTTCTATGCCGGCAGAGCCCGGCCCCGTGCATACCTCACCTAGTGTTAGTCCCGACCGGAAACTAGGACGGGGCCAAGGAGTGAGGGGCTACGTGACAAGTTAGGCTCCTGAGTCGCGATGCTCAGGAGTCCCCCTTGGCGCACGAACAGCAAGTAGGGAGGTGTGATGTGGGTGGATCTACCGTTCTACGTCTGCAGAGCCCGGCCGCGTGCATACCTCACCCAGCGTTAGTCCCGACCGGAAACCAGGACAGGGCCAAGGAGTGAGGGGCTACGTGACCAGTTAGGCTCCTGAGTCGCGATGCTCAGGAGTCCCCCTTGGCACACGAACAGCAAGTAGGGAGGTGTGAAGTGGGTGGATCTATCGTTCTACGTCTGCAGAGCCAGGCCGCGTGCATACCTCACCCAGCGTTAGACCCGACCGGAAACCAGGACGGGGCCAAGGAGTGAGGGGCTACGCAACCAGTTAGGCTCCTGAGTCGCGATGCTCAGGAGTCCCCCTTGATGCTCAAAGGGCCTTCGTACCTTGGTTCCGCTCGGGGAGAGACGTGCGACGAACCAGGCCCGGGGGGCCTGGCTGGGTGGCATGCGTCTGGGCATGACCCAGGCGCAGCCCCCGTGCCCAGTCCCCTCGCGCGGCACTCCCGAGGGGAGGCACTACGATGAGGCTAGATACTAAGCTCTGGGCTCCCTGAGGTTGATGCGGCCCGGGGGCCACCCTCAGTTGTTTATCACCAGCGCGGAGCATAGCGCTTCCGTATGTGTACGGGCATAGCCGCTCCTCGGCAGTGTCGTTAGCCAGCGCGGAGCATGGTGCTTCCACTGGTACGTGGGAGGGCCCCCCCCTCCGGGAGGAGCCCCCGGGGCGTGTACAACCCCGCCCTGACACGTGGCTGGCACGGTAGGGCCTGGCGAGGTGTATTTGGGCACCCGTGAGCCAGCGCGGGAATCACGGGGCCCTACCTCTAGGCAGGTTGCACCTGGCACTGGGCCTTATCTTGTGACGTGTCCCTGCAAATTCGGTTAGATGTCGGCACTCTACGTCCTCGGGTCCCGGCCCTCGAGCTGGTCTCAGCCGTCGCTGGTATGCCAGGTCGCGATGCCGTGGACAAGGCCAGAGGGTGAGGGCTAGAGAGCCAGTAAGAGCCCTGAGTCACGATGCTCAGGTACCCCCCCCCTTTAACGTGCAAGTGGTCGGCATGGAGAAGAAGAGGTGCCGTGGACCGGCATCAAATAATCAAGCATGGTGGGTATAACGCATAACCGGGAATAAACGCAAATGGGATACATGCCACTGGGTCTGGCCCGAGCGGCTTGGGGATCATGCAGCCCGAGGGGCGCCCCCAATAAGGTAAGCTAACAACATGAAATAAAAGGGGATACACGCCGCAGGGACGGACCCACGCGGCCTGGGAATAATGCAGCCCTGGGGGGCGCTCCCAGCTGGAAGTGAAACTTGAAAGATGTCACTTGATGACGTTGAGGACGAAGGGGTGTTGGTGTAGCAGACTCGGTGGGCTACGGAAGCCGATCCTCACGAGCCCCCAGGCCCGGGGGCCTCGGGAGGCTCCGGAGGTGCTGGCGGCTCCCCGCGGACCATCCCCATCTCCGCCAGGGCCGCGGAACGCCTGGCCTCTTGTGCGTCCATGATGCCCCTCATGAGGCGCTGGTACGTGGCAGCCGCGTTCGGCAAGCCGTAAGACATGCGAATGTAGCTGTGGGGTGGACCTCCGCAGCGCCCCACTCGCGAGGGCCAGAGGCGCTCAAGAGAGGCGACTCGGTTGAGCCCTGGTATGTCGATGCAGAGGCGCAGCCCGCCATCCTCGCCTGGATGGGGAGCCACTGCTGGTAGACGGCGGCCACCTTTCATGACTCTTGACTCCTGTAGCTCCTGAATGGCCTTGCTGACGAACTCCTGAGGGTCTGGCTCTCCTTGCCTTACTCCTTCTTGAGGGAAACGTGCTTCGAGACATGCCTCCATGTGGTGCCTAAGTGCCTCCCTCGTGACCCTAGCCAGGTCGGTGGCCCTCCAGGGGAGAGCCCCCGAGCCCTGCCTGAGGAGGGCCGGGTGCGCTTTCCTATGCGATGGAAGGAGGTTCCCCCTGGGAAGGCACGGGCCCAGGGGGGCCTGCCTCCTGAGGAGACGGGCCGGACGATGTCTTCTTCTTCTTGGGGGCGGTCTCGGGAAGCCTCCTGCTTCCGCGATCCGGGTCTTCCAGTGATGCGGCCTGAACGGCTCGTTCTAGAGAACACACCGCATCCTTCTCTTCACAGGGCACCGTGATGACTCTGCCACTTCCTGGCATCTTGAGGACGTTCTAGCCGTGGTGAGTTATGGCCATGAACTTGGCCAGCGTTGGGTACCCGAGGATGGCGTTGTACGGCAGGCGAATGTGAGCGACGTCGAAGTCGATGAGCTCGATGCAGTAGTTGTCGCGTGCCCCGAAGGTGACAGGGAGGTGGACCTGCCCAATCGGGACCGTGGAGCCGTCGGTGACTCCGGAGAAAGGCTTGGTTGGCTGAAGCTGGCTGTAGGGCACTTGGAGATTGTTGAATGTTTCCACAAACATGACATTGAGCCCTGCCCCGCCATCGATGAGGGTCCTGGTGACCATCACATTGCTGATGATTGGGGAACAAAGCATTGGGAGGACTCCGGCTGTAGCCGCACACTTGAGCTGATCTGCTGAGCTAAACGTGATGGCGCACGCCGACCACCTGAGAGGGCGCGTGGCTTCGATCCTGGGGAGGACTGCATTCACTTCATGGGCGAACTGCTTGAAGATGCGTTGAGAGGCTCGGGATTGAGCCCCGCCCAGGATGCAGGCGATCGCGCGCGGCTCCTGGAAGCCCCCAGCCTCCTCGTCCTGGTGGCGGTCCTCGTTTCTCCTTGGTTGCGGCGGCAGCGGAGGCAGGCCTGTGTTGCCTTGCGGGCGATCCTCGCGAGGCCGACTCCTCCAGTCTCCCTCGCGAGGCAGGTCTTGCCAGCGATCCTCGTGAGGTTGATCGCGCCACCCTTGGCGCGGGCCACGGTCTTCCCAGCGTCCTGCGTTCCTTCCTCCTCCTCGACCGTAGCCCCGGTCACCGCGGTCGGGGCGACGGCCGATCCTTCCTTCTCGCACGGCTCGGAGCTCTTGACATTCATTGGTGTTGTGGGTGTGGAGGTCGTGGTACACGCAGTACCGGCTGCCCTTGGAAGGCTCGGGCTGATCTCTGCCCCGCTTGGTGTCTGGTTCTGCCGCGAGCACGGCAGCCCCCTTGCGCTTCACATCCTTGGCCTTGGGCTTCTTCTCTTCCGGGTCCGCGGCAGGCAGCTCAAGGAGGGAGAGACGCCCTTCCTCATCCCTGGCGCACTTGGTTGCCAAGTTGAACAGCTCCAAAGAAGTGCACAGGTCTTCATGCATCGCCAGCTCCTCCTTCATCTTGACATCGCGCACGCCGTCGGAGAAGGCTGAGATGATGGCCTCATCAGTAACCCTGGGAATCTTTAGGCGTGCGTTGTTGAAGCGCTGGATGTACTTCTGTAGGGTCTCCCCGAGTTGTTGCTTGATGCGGCGCATGTCGCTCATGGCGGGTGGCCGGTCGAGAGTACCTTGGAAGTTGGCGATGAAGCGGGTGCGCATCTCGTCCCAGGAGGAGATCGTGCCTGGAGCCAGGTTCAGGAGCCAGGTGCGGGCCCCGTCCTTGAGCGCCATGGGAAACCAGTTCGCCATGACCTTCTCGTCTCCGTTGGCAGCTTCGATGCCCAGCTCGTAGAGCTGGAGGAACTCCGCAGGATCAGCCGTGCCGTCGTAGCGAGGAGGCAGGTCTGGCTTGAACTTGCCGGGCCACATGACACTGTGTAGCTTGGTGGTGAAGGCACGGCAGCCTGCTGTGGCCACGGGAGGCCTTGGGTGACGGAGAGCTTGGTCTTGCATGTCCCCACGCGCTGCAGCCGTGTCTTGATGTGCGGGAGCAGGAGCATGGTCGCGACGTGCTGGAGCAAGGAGCGCCCAGGCAGCTTCTTGCGGGCGAGGGACTTCCTGGCAGCTCTGCTCTTGCTGCGCTGGCACCTGACGGAGCGGGTTCCGCCCAGGGGCCACGCGCCTTGGAGCCATGGCGCCTTCTTGAGGAGGAGGCGGCTGGGGCGCCGCTGGAGCTTCGTCGCCCGCGTGGAGCGGGGTGCGGTGCAGCGGAATGGACGGCGCAGGAGAGCCCCCTGCGGCGCGGATGAGCTTGGCGACGCGGTCAAGCCATTCTTCATAGACGTCGTCAATGGGGCGGTAGCGCAGGAGCTCGTTTGCCGCGAGGAGCGCAGCTCGAGCCTCCATGGGTGCGTGGAGCGCGCGGGACGAAGAACCAGCTGGGGGGAGCGAGGGAGTTGCGGTGCGGCCGTCTTGCCGCACGGACGAATGCTGAGATGATGCTTGCTGCTCATCCCCCGCCGGGCCGATGGCGGCATTGACGGCAGGTGACGGGGAACGGTGAGGACGCCCACCAACAGGAGCCGTCTAGGCGCGGGAAGCGAGAGCAGCCCGGCGCTCGGCGCGGGCCCGACGAGCGTCAGACATGGGTGCGATGGTCGGAGGAGAACGGGGTGGTGGAAGACGAATTCCGGCGCACCCCTACCTGGTGCGCCAAATGTCGGATTTCGGGTTCCGGCAGACTCTTGAGGTTCGAACACTGGGGTGCGCGCGGAGATTTCGCTTCCTACCTACCTGCACCCCTCCGCCTCGCTAAGATCTAAGCTATGGAAAGAACAACACAAGGGACACAGGGTTTATACTGGTTTGGGCCACTGTTGTGGTGTAATACCCTACTCCAGTTTGTGGCGTGGTGGATTGCCTCTTGGGCTGATGATGATGAATGATACAAGGAAGAACAGCCTCGCGAGGGTCTGTTCTTGGCTGGGGCGATGAACTGCTGGGAGGAGTTCAGCCACCCTTCTCTCTCTCTCTCTGATCGAACCCCTCTCTTCTGTGGGTGGCTGGTCCTATTTATAGAGGCCCTGGTCCTCTTCCCAAATATCGAGCATGAAGGGAGCCAACAATGGCGGGCTAATTTGAAGGGGGACAGCTAGTACTAGTTACCTTGACAAAAGTAGTCTTCGCCTGCATAAAGCTCTGGTGGTGACGCTGTCCTGGGCTCCACGATGACCTCCGTCTTGCAGTCCTTCTGGTCTTGGTGTTGTTGCACCGAAATGGCAACCTTTGCCTAACGCCTCGGTACTCCGCGGCTGCGCTTGCCCCCTTTGCACCAAAGAGGAAGGGAGGACACTGCGTGGGCTGGCACCCGCCTGGCGCCCTTGGCTGTCATGGCTTGCGTCACGGGCACCTCGTGAGGTACCCCTCCTTGATCTCTCCGCCTCCTCACGAGCCAGCCTGATGAGGCCGTGCCTGAGGAAGCTCCGTGTCATCCACCCCGCGAGGCTTGGCCCCTCACGAGGGTCTTGGGTCTGTGTTGATGAAGATGGGCCGCGCTGGGCCCCCCCTTGAGCCACGCCGCAGGCTGCAGGCAGGCAAGTCTAGGGACCCCCGTTCCCAGAACACCGACAAACTCATTATGCTGCTTCGTCTGAACCGTTGGATGAAGAAATTGAAGTGGATGTGATCCCTTCAACACCTATCATCTCCTCGCCTATGCCTCAGTTCACATCTGAAGAGGCTGGCGTTGAAGAAATGGAAGATGAAGATGTGGACATTGGCTGCTCCACACCCGTAATCAGTGATGAATTCTGGGAAAGTCAGCATCCAAACTCTCCAATGTTCACCCCTCTATAGCAAATTCCTCAGTCCCCCACACAAACTGTTCACATGGGCTCTGAAGAAACTCATCCCACTTCATTTGTCCATGAGGAAATTCCAGCCACTAGCGCTAAAGAAACTACTGCTGCTGAACAACCAACGGCGCAGACTGCCACTGAGGAGGAACCAGAAATTCCTCAGCCTGAAGAACCTGCGATTGAGATTCCTGAGGTTGTGATGCAACTCACTGACACTCCTCTGCTGAAGCCACAGGATCCATTCTCACACAAGCAAAAGTTCAAGGCTGATGATTTCTTCGGCGAGCACGTATTCTTCGAAGAGGCGTTTCTGGACTGCTAGTCAAGCCAATTTCTATTCCTCAGTGTTGTTCAACAAGGATAAGATTTTCTACCATGAGCATATTCCTCACGTGGATATGGAATCTCTGTCGTGCTTCGCACCAGTCCTTAGTGTTCTTCACGACGCTGGATTGCTCAACTTCTGCTCTGACATCTGCGATTGGAATGAAGAACTGATTCTTCAATTTTATGCAACGCTGCACATCACCAGAGATGCTGAAGATGTGAATTCATGGGTGCTGGACTGGATGTGTGAAAACACTCACTACACCGCACCAGCCTCTGAATTGCTTCGTGCTCTACCACTTAGTCCTCCCCTTGAAGAAGCTCGCTGCATCTACAGTGAACCTGAGCTCACACATCATTACATGCAGGTGCTGATGAAACCTTTGAAGCCAGGTCAAGCACCAAGAACCAAATTCCTTGTGAAGGAATTGTTGTACGTGCCCAGAACTGTTTATCGTATTCTTACGAGGACAATCAGTCCTATCAAAGGTCACGACTCATCTGATGAGGAAATTGTTGGCATCATGAAGAATCTGGTATTCAACATCGTTCATGGCATTCCTGTCAACTATCACGATTTCTTCATGAGGACTATGGCCAATGTTGCACTGCCTCCATTTGAACTGAAGCCTTATGCACCTTGGATCATGAGATTCCTCAGGACAAGATCTTCACTCAACTACAAAAGCTGATTTCCATAATCATCTCAGCTACTTTCCCCCAATTGAAGTCCTCAAGCAGACATATTCCTCAGTTGATGGAATGGGCAAGGCACCAGCTGTAATTGATTAAGGCATTCGTCCATTGGATGGTCAGTTTCACAAAGCTGGATCTTATTCCACCAATGATGACTCCGCCACACATGACTCTGCCAATGCTCCCAAGTCCACTCCTCAAGCCACTTCTCCGCGTGTGATGAAAAACCGTGAACTTTTGCTAAGTCTTCACGAGAAGGTGGATCGAAATCACAAATGGGTTAAGCGTCAGTTTGGTTCACTTCTTCACAACATGACTGCCACACACAATGCAGTGAAGAAAAACCACTACTACCTCCATCAAGTCTTCGGTCGCACCTGGGCAATCATGTCACATCTGTATGGTGAAGAAGATCTGAAGAACATGGGTCTTAATGAAGATTTTGACTGGTCTGCACCTCCACCGAAGAAATTCAAGAAGGTCAAGGTTCCTTCTCTGGTGGCCAGCTCATATTCTTCATCGCACGACACTGGTGAACATGAAGATTTGGATGATACTGCGGCAGGCCCTACATCAACCAACGACCCCAACAACGCTGGCGCTCCTTCATCAACATGATTATCTTCAGGGGCGTTAGTCCTCATTTTCGATCCTTTTGGTCATTCGATGACAAAGGGGGAGAAATATGAGTTAGTCTTCAAGCGGGTCTACTATATGGGCATTTTTTTTGCTAAGTTACAACTCTCATTCTTCTGAAACTCTATTGGATCAAGTTGTAATCTTAAACCCGATGGTGCTCTGATACTTTTGATGCACTATTATGCATGCTTATTCCTCGTTAATATTATTGCACGCATGCTGAATTTCATCAGGCACCATATTTCATCATGCATTTCAAATTCTTCATATTAAATGCGTGTATGAATTACAAGATATAGGGGGAGATCTCCATGATTCAACTCTTCAAGTGTGCATTGCTTCAAAAGAAAATTCCTCACTATGCACATCTTCAGGGGGAGTTCTTCTATATCTTGCAATCAAATTCCTCAATATCAGTATTTACACTTCATATGTTTATCCTCGTTGAAACCTAAACCCATATTGTCATCAATCACCAAAAAGCGGGAGATTGTAAGTGCATCTAGTGCCCCTTAGTGATTATGGTGTATTGAAGACTTATAGGTTAAGGGACTAATGCGTGTGTGAGTGTACACAGGTCTATAAGTCTATGAGGAGTTTGATATTTATAGGAAAAGTCGACCCCTAAAAATGAACATCTTTGACTGAAGATTTTGGTATTTCTGAAGACTTTCATGAAGACTTTGAAAGTGAAGAAATTGGTGTGTCCGTGAAGACTTGATATTCATGCAAGGAATATGAAGCTTGAAGACTTTCGTTTTCATAGTTTTGTTTTTCTCTTTCTTGAGTCATGGGAAACACCGTACAGTTAAAGGGGGTCGACGAAATACTAAGGAAAAATTTCCATGTGATGCTCAACTCAAAATCCTACACCTACCAATCCCTTCGAGTGAAGCCATTGGAAATCTCATACAGTTCAGTCAATTTCTTCAGTGACAGAGATGAAGTTCTTCTGGTCTCTGAGGAATTTGTCCTGACTAAGGAGTTAGGAATTCGTCAGTGCGGATTGCCTACACAGTGAGGAACATGATAGCCCTGAGGATTTTGCTACTTAAAATTCCGACTGTTGTTGTGCTATGCGCCAGCTGTCCCAAAATATCTATGCACCTAACGGTCATATCATTGAAGGGCATTTATGTCTTATCATGTCGGGTTGCTCCCTAGGCTATAAATAGCCGCCCCCTACAACCACTAGTTGGTTGGCTGCTCCGAGAGAAACTGACACTTGTCATTTGAGAGCAACCCATCCTCCGAGGACTTTGAGCGAAAATCATCAAGTGAGGGAAAACCAAAAACCCAAAACCTAAACACCTACAAACCCCAAGTGATTGAGCATCACTGAAGAGATTGATCCTGAGTGGATCCGACGCTTGTTACCTTTGAAGACTGTGCTTCTTCCAGACGGTTAGGCATCATGGTCTAGAGCATCCAAGAGGAATTGTGGATCGCCGAGTGACCATGTTTGTGAAGGTTTGGAAGTCGCCTGAAGACTTACCACGAGTGATTGGACGAGGTCTGTGTGACCTTAGTTCAAGGAAAATACGGTGAGGACTGGGTGTCTTGGACTAAGTGTCCTTGACAGGGTGTCCGGGACTGTGTGTCCTCGAGTTTAAATACTCAGCCGCTCCAACCAGACGTACAACTGAGACAACAGTTGGAACTGGTCTACCAAATCATTGTCTTCACCGAGCTTACTGGTTCTATTTCCTCAACTCTTTCATTTCCTCATAACTGTGTTGTATGTTTGTTCATATCTGTGTTTGAAGACTTTGACTGAAGACTTTCTCAATTTCCTCAGTTCAATTTCTTCAGTCTGTTTGTCTTCATCCTGTGTTATCCTGTGATTACGCTTCCTGTACTCTGTGCCTGTCTTCATTTCATCATGATGACTATGCTTGTATTCTGTTGTGTTTACTTTTGAGTACTTATTCCGCTGCTAGTAGTTCTTCGCTAAGGAATTTCCTCACCAGCAAATTCCTCAGTGAAGAATTTCGTAAAAATCGCCTATTCACCCCCCCTCTAGTCGATATAACGCACTTTCATATCCCATTGCTGATACTGAGTGGGTAAGTCCTGTCCATTGTGTCCCTAAGAAGGGAGGTATTACTGTTGTTCCTAATGGTAAAGATGAACTGATTCCACAAAGAATTATCACAGGTTATAGGATGGTAATTGATTTCCACAAATTAAATAAAGCTACTAAGAAAGATCATTACCCCTTACCTTTTATTGATCAAATGCTAGAAAGATTATGCGAACATACACACTATTGCTTTCTTGATGGTTATTCTGGTTTCTCTCAAATACCTATGTCGGCTAGAGATCAATCAAAGACTACTTTTACATGCCCTTTTGGTACTTTTGCTTATAGACGTATGCCTTTTGGTTTATGTAATGCACCTGCTACCTTTCAAAGATGCATGATGGCTATATTCTCTGACTTTTGTGAAAAGATTTGTGAGGTTTTCATGGACAACTTTTCCGTCTATGGTTCCTCTTTTGATGATTGCTTGAGCAATCTTGATCGAGTTTTGTAGAGATGTGAAGAAACTAATCTTGTCTTGAATTGGGAAAAGTACCACTTTATGGTTAATGAAGGTATTGTCTTGGGGCACAAAGTTTCTGAAAGAGGTATTGAAGTTGATAAAGCCAAGGTTGATGCTATTGAAAAGATGCCATGTCCCAAGGACATCAAAGGTATAAGAAGTTTCCTTGGTCACGCTAGATTTTACAGGAGGTTCATTAAGGACTTCTCAAAAATTTCTCGGCCTCTGACTAATTTATTGCAAAAAGATATACCATTTGTCTTTGATGATGATTGTGTAGAAGCATTTGAAATACTTAAGAAAGCATTAGTCTCTACACCTATTGTTCAGCCACCTAATTGGAACCTACCCTTTGAAATTATGCGTGATGCTAGTGATTATGCTGTAGGTGTCGTTCTAGGGCAAAGAGTTGATAAGAAATTAAATGTGATCCATTATGCTAGTAAGACTCTAGACAATGCTCAAAGAAATTATGCTACTACTGAAAAAGAGCTTTTAGCAGTTGTATTTGCTTGTGATAAGTTCAGATCTTATATTGTTGATTCTAAAGTAACTATTCAAACAGATCATGCTGCTATTAAATATCTTATGGAAAAGAAAGATGCTAAACCTAGACTTATTAGATGGGTTCTCTTGCTACAAGAATTTGATTTGCATATTGTTGATAGAAAGGGAGCTGAGAACCCCGTTGCAGACAACCTGTCTAGGTTAGAAAATATTCTTGATGACCCACTACCTATTAAAGATAACTTTCCTGATGAACAATTAAATGTTATAAGTATTTCTCGTAGTACTCCATGGTATGCTGATTATGCTAATTATATTGGTGCTAAATTTATACCACCTAGCTTCACATACCAACAAAAGAAATAGTTCTTCTATGATTTAAGACATTACTTTTGGGATGACCCACATCTTTATAAAGAAGGAGTAGATGGTGTTATTAGACGTTGTGTACCTGAGCATGAACAGGAACAGATCCTACGCAAGTGTCATTCCGAGTCTTATGGAGGACACCACGCTGGAGATAGAACTGCACATAAGGTATTGCAATCTGGTTTTTATTGGCCTACTCTCTTCAAGGATGCTTGTAAGTTTGTCTTGTCTTGTGATGAATGTCAAAGAATTGGTAATATTAGTAGACGTCAAGAAATGCCTATGAATTAGTCACTTATTATTGAACCGTTTGATGTTTGGGGCTTTGATTATATGGGACCTTTTCCTGCCTCTAATGGATACACACATATTTTAGTTGCTGTTGATTACGTTACTAAGTGGGTAGAAGCTATTCCAACTAGTAGTGCTGATCATAACACTTCTATTAAAATGCTTAAGGAAGTTATTTTCCCGAGGTTTGGAGTTCCTAGATATTTAATGACTGATGGTGGTTCACACTTTATTCATGGTGCTTTCCGTAAAATGCTTGCTACATATGATGTTAATGATAGAATTGCATCTCCTTATCACCCACAGTCTAGTGGTCAAGTAGAGTTGAGCAATAGAGAGCTCAAATTAATTTTGCAAAAGATTGTTAATAGGTCTAGAAAGAACTGGTCCAAGAAACTTGATGATGCATTATGGGCTTATAGAACTGCATACAAAAATCTTATGGGTATGTCTCCGTATAAAATGGTCTATGGAAAAGCATGTCACTTACCTCTCGAAGTAGAACATAAGGCATATTGGGCTATTAAAGAGCTCAACTATGATTTTAAACTTGCCGGTGAGAAGAGGTTATTTGATATTAGATCACTTGATGAATGGAGAACCCAAGCATATGAAAATGCCAAGTTGTTTAAAGAATAAGTTAAAAGATGGCATGACAAAAGGATACAAAAGCTTGAGTTTAATTTAGGTGATTATGTATTGCTATACAACTCTCGTTTAAGATTTTTTGCAGGAAAACTTCTCTCTAAATGGGAAGGCCCCTATGTTATCGAAGTGGTCTATCGTTCCGGTGCCATAAAAATCAACAACTTCGAGGGCACAAATCCGAAGGTGGTAAACGGTCAAAGAATCAAACATTATATCTCAAGTAATCCCATAAATGTTGAAACCAATATTATTGAAACTGTAACACCGGAAGAATACATAAGGGACACTTTCCGGAACGTTTCAGACTCCGAGAAGGAATATGTATGTGGTACGGTAAGTAAACCGACTCCAAAACAATTTTTATGGCAATATTTCTCCATTTTGGAATATTTAGAAAAATAAGTAGCAGTCCGGGAAGGACACGAGGGCCCCACGAGGGTGGTGGGCGTGCCCTACCCCCTGGGCGCGCCCCCTACCTCGTGAGCACCTCGTGTGCCTTCCGGACTCCGTTTTCTTGCACGTTACGTATTTTGGTCGGTAAAAATTCATTATATATTCTCCCGAAGGTTTTGACTCCCGTATCACGCAGTTATCCTCTGTATTCGTTTCGAGCCGTCCCGTTGCAGTTTAAATCAACATGTCTTCCCAGGATTCGGAAGGAGAAAGCTGTGTGGATGATTACTTAGCAAATCCAAAGGTCTATGGAGATGTGGAACATGATGGATGGACCATGGAGGAAGAAGAGGACTATGAACCCAAAGGGAAGGAGGAGACAAGCTCAGATGAAGATGAAGCACCATTACCTCAACCTGGGGACATGCACGTCGAGTTCAAAAAGTCAAGTCTCCCTGATAGGGTAAAGAAACCCAAGTTCGAGTTTATCCCTTTTCGTCTTTTGCAGGAAAATAAGCATGACCTATGCAAAAAGATATTAACCCTAGAGTGGGAGATTGATGATCTGAAGGATCAAAATGCCGTCCTCAAGCGCAAATTAAGGGATAAGCCTAAGCCATCAACTAAGCCAACATCACCACCACCTTCTTCACCGACAAAGGAGACATAATCACATGGGTATGGGCACTCCCCTTGGCAACTGCCAAGCTTGGGGGAGGTGCCCCGGTATCGTATCACAATCACAATCACAACTCCTATCTTTACCGTTTTTCTTAGTTCAATCCTATTAGTAGTATCTTGATCTAGTAGAATAAAGTTTATGGCACGATCTAGTTTTGAGTTTTGCTTTATGATCTCTCTATGTAATCGAGTCCGTGAGCTATATATAATAAAGATTAGTGTTGAGTCAAGGGCTTGATTATTTTGCCATGATCTTGGGTGAATAAAAGAAAAGAGAAAAAGAATAAAAAGAAACAAAAAGTTCATATTGATCTTATTGAGAGTAATGACTTCACATAGAAAGAGTATGATGATTAAAAGTTGTTGGGAGTTGGCAGACATAGCTTTGGTCATTGTTGCAATTAATAGGAATTAATAAGGAAAGAGAGGTTTTCACATATAGATATATTATCATTGACATCTTTTATGATTGGGAGCACTCATTAAAATATGACATGCTAAAGAGTTGATGTTGGACAAGGAAGACAACGTAATGAGTTATGTATTTCTTATATCTAAGATAAAGTATGTTGTCATGGATCCTCTAACTTGTTGAGCTTGCCTTTCCCCCTCATGCTAGCCAAATTCTCAGCACCAAGTAGAAATACTACTTGTGCTTCCAAATATCCTTAAACCAGTTTTGCCATGAGAGTCCACCATATCTACCTATGGATTGAGTAAGATCCTTCAAGTAAGTTGTCATCGGTGCAAAGCAATAAAAATGGCTCTAAATATGTATGATTGATTGGTGTGGGAGAAATAAGCTTTATACGATCTTGTGATGTGGAAGTAATAAAAGCGACAAACTGCATAATAAAGGTTCATATCACAAGGGGCAATATAAAGTGACGTTCTTTCGCATTGAGATTTTATATATCCAACCCTAAAAGCGCATAGCAACCTCTTCTTCCCTCTGCGAAGGGCCTATCCTTTATTATTATCTTCTACCTTATGCTAGAGTCATGGTGATCTTCACCTTTTATTTTTTATTTTTATCCTTTGGCAAGCTCAGCATGTTGGAAAGAACATGATATATATATAATTGGATGTAGGGGAGCATGAACCATTTTTATTGACATTACCCTTGAGGTAAAAGGTTGTGGGGCAAAACTATAAGCCCCTATCTTTCTCGGTGTCCGATTAAAACTCCGTAACCACAAGTATCGCGTGAGTGTAAGCAATTATGGAGGACTAAATGATAGTTGAGTATGTGGACTTGCTTTTTAGCTCTGACATAGAATCTTTCTGATGTTATGATAAATTGCAATTGCTTCAATGACTGAGATTATAGTTGGTCGGAGCCAATAAGGTTTATGATTTGTACTTTTGCATTGTGAATAGATCATCACTTGAACATAAGTAATCATATGACAAAATCTATATATGTTGCTGTTATGAGAATAATCATGATGCCTTCATGTTCGTATTTTATTTTTATCGACGCCTCTACCTCTAAACATGAGGACATATTTATTGTTATTATCTTTTCGCTTGAGGACAAGCGAGGTCTAAGCTTGGGGGAGTTGATAATTCCATTTTGCATCATGCTTTTATATCGATATTTATAGCATTATGGATTGTTATTTCACTTTATATCACAATACTTATGGTTATTCTCTCTTATTTTACAAGGCTTACATAAAGAGGGAGAATGCCGGCAGCTGGAATTCTGGTCTGGAAAAGGAGCAAATATTAGAGACCTATTCTGTGCAACTCCAGAAGTCATGAAACTCCACGGAATGTCTTAAAAGAAATAAAGAAAATTCCACGCCAAAGATGAAGGCCAGGGGGCCCACACCCTTCTCACGACGGTGGGGGGCGCCCCCCCCCACCCTAGGGCGCGCCCCCTACCTCGTGGGCCCCCTGGTGGCTCTCCGATGCCCATCTTCTCCTATATGAGGTCTTTCGATGAGAAAAAAATAGGAAGGAACTTTTCGGGACGAAACTCCGCCGCCATGAGGCGGAACCTTGGCGGACCCAATCTAGAGCTCCGGCAGAGCTGTTCTGCCGGGGAAACTTCCCTCCCGGAGGGGGAAATCATCACCATCGTCATCACCAACGCTCCTCTCATCGGGAGAGGGCAATCTCCATCAACATCTTCACCAGCACCATCTCATCTCCAAACCCTAGTTCATCTCTTGTATCCAATTCTTTTCTCAAAGTCCGGAATTGGTGCTAGTAGGTTGCTAGTAGTGTTGATTACTCCTTGTAGTTGATGCTAGTTGGTTTAATTGGTGGAAGATTATATATTCAGATCCTACATCCATATTGTTACCCCTCTGATTATGAACATGAATATGCTTTGTGAGTAATTACATTCGTTCCTGAGAACAAGGGAGAAGTCTTGCTATGAGTAGTCATGTGAATTTGGTATTCGTTTGATATTTTGATAAGATGTATGTTGTCTAGCCTCTAGTGGTGTTATGTGAACATCGACTACATAACACTTCACCATTACTTGGGCCTAGAGGAAGGCATTGGGAAGTAATAAGTAGATGATGGGTTGCTAGAGTGACAGAAGCTTAAACCCTAGTTTATGCGTTGCTTCGTAAGGGGCTGATTTGGATCCATATGTTTCATGCTATGGTTAGGTTTACCTTAATACTTTTGTTGTAGTTGCGGATGCTTGCAATAGAGGTTAATCATAAGTGGGATGCTTGTTCAAGTAAGAACAGATCCCAAGCACCGGTCCACCCACATATCAAATTATCAAAGTATTGAACGCGAATCATATGAACATGATGAAAACTAGCTTGACGATATTCCCATGTGTCCTCGGGAGCGCTTTTCCTATTATAAGAGTTTGTTCCGGCTTGTCCTTTGCTATAAAAGGATTGGGCCACCTTGCTGCACCTTATTTACTTTTGTTACTTGTTGCTCGTTACAATTTATCCCGTCACAAAACTATCTGTTACCACTTATTTCAGTACTTGCAGAGAATACCTTGCTGAAAACCGCTTATCATTTCCTTCTGCTCCTCGTTGGGTTCGACACTCTTACTTATCGAAAGGACTACGATAGATCCCCTATACTTGTGGGTCATCACTTACCCAGGGAAAGGAACCCTTAGCGGAACTATTCTCCCTGGAAGATATTTCTTACTACCCATGTGATATAACATAACTAGTTGGGCACTTGTCTGTTCAAGCACCAATGACCCTTACGCCTGGTCTCCACGCATACCCCGGTTCTTATATAACTAAGCGGGTATTCGGATACACTCCGGACTATCGGGTCCCGAGGTTGAAGCGAAAAGTTCCGCCATGAAAAATGATCTACAATCCGGCTAGAAGGCATTATACATGTCACTTTAATTACATAGTCATGCAGATTGACTAAATTCCTCCTCTATTCCATCCAGCAGGCGGTCTAGCCTACAATCCTGTTGGGAACACTTTGCGGCTAATTCTACTTGTCCATAAACTAAGCTAACAGGGATCTCTTTTCTGTCGGGCCCCACAGGTCCGACCTCGGCCATGTGATTTGGGTCAGCCTTGGTGTACCGCGTCTTCACCATGGCCCAGGCTTCTCGGGCACCTTGTCGGCAGGCCGATATCTTCCATAATCAAAAGCGCCGCCGTGCTCCCTTGAGCTTCTCCGTAAGCTCTGCAACACCTTCTGGCAGGGAGGCGGATGGCCACAAGGCCTGGGCAACACCTTGCATCACCTGCCAAACTTGTTCATGCAGATGCGAGAGCTCGGATAGAAGATCACCTGCAGACCCAGACATTTCCTCCACAGGATGACCCGTCAGCATACCTACAGACATAACGATGTTAGTCGGTTTCTTCACCGAACTCCTTCAAAAGGATTCGTTCAAGCACTTACTGAAAATGCCACGCCGAAGCCGCTTTTTCTCCTTCTCGGAGTCTGCAAGCTGGGCTCGAACGTCTTTTAGTTCCACGCTCAGCTTGACATTGGCGTCTAGGAGATTGTTTTTCTCCCGCCTAACCTCAGTCAGCACGTGTTTGCCAGCTTCTAGCTGTCGCACAACATGCTGGTCCTCCGGATTTTCTCCGGATTCATCTGCAAAATCTATTGTTAGATCTGCAGCCACGCTGCACACTATATGGTAACCATCATTCTTTAAAGTAAATGTTACTAGCAGGAGGCTTTTTTGGTTCCTGCAATGCGGCAACAGCGGCCCGCAGTTGGGTCTTGCATTCCTCCAGCTCCTGGGACAGCCTAGTATTCTTCTCTGTAAGAACCTGCACAATAAAGAAGATCCTTAAATCAGTTCTGTTAACTGTTTCAAGTCTCAGGGGCTACCGATACATATAAATTGCCAGATTTACTCACCCGTACATCCTTTACATACTGATCCGTGGCTCTGGCTAGACCATCTTGAGAAGCATGGAGGTACGCCTCTCCGGAATTAAAGGCATCAAATGCCTCTGGTGAGAAACAAGCGTCACGGAGTACGGCCCGGCAGCGCCTATGATTCATGGCGCTTTCCACTTCTGAGTTAGTAGAGGATAATCTATCCGCATCCTCTGTAGGGGGATTATCCGGTGCCTGCCCCATATCGGCTTCCGCCTCTATGTCCGGTCCTGGCGCCCGACTGGTGGAGGCGTGATCAGCAACATTGCCGGACATATTCTGGCAAGCGTTTTTTCTATTAAAGAAACACGGGCATCATTACATTTTGAGAAAGACGACAATCACAGAGCGGGGTTTTTATACCTTTGCGCCGGCGTCTCCGTCCTGACCGCCTTCCTTTTTGGCCTACTCGGCCTCGACGCCTCTTGTTGGCGAGTTGCTGCGGGTTTGGCAGGGCGTCCCGAATGCCTTCCCTGTAAAAATGCCATGTGTATATGGTGGGTGAAGTGTCTAAAAGGGGATCCTAGTTTTTGGAGTTGGGATTTTTGGTTTTTCTTACGTGCGATGCAGGGAGCAGTCCGGGATAGTCGGCCGTAATGGCCACCATGGCGTTGTCGCAACTTAACTGATAGAACTGCCGGTCTATCAGCTCGATGAAGATAACCTGATCTTCTTCAAGTCCGGAGTCGAGGGCCCGGTCAGGTTCCTTGGGTTGTGGAGAGGGGCTGCTGACCTCCTTTATGGCTTTTCACAGTTCCTGCCGCAAACTGGCAAGGCGAATACTTACGACAAAGAATGCGGGAAAATGGAAGTAAGGGGATATAGCTTACCTAGCTTCGAGGATTGTACATGGAGAATCCATCCCGTGGATTGATGCGGGTGAACTCCTCCTCCTCTCCCTTGAACAATTCGGACAGAATTTTTGCTAAAGCGGCAGCATCGCCCGGACCCTTACGCCCGTAGCAGGTGGCGTCATCTGCCCCGTTGAAACACCACAAGGGGTGCCCACAGTATTGAAGTGGTTGCACTCCCCGCATTATGCAAATTGACATAACTTCGATTATTGTCAATCCTGATTGAGCCAGTGCTTTGATCCGGTTCATCAGATAGAGGACTTCTCTGTTGTCTTCCACCTGGGGGCTCCGTGGGCGCCAACTTCGGTGTTTCTTCAGAGGAGCATTGTTGAACTCAGGAAGACCCCGCCGAACAGGGTCCGGAAGGGGAACGTCCTCCATATAAAACCATTCTGAAGGCCAGTCTTCGGACGACTTCTTCGGGGTACCGGACAGGTATCCGGTATCGGCGATGAGCCATATTTCGGCTCTGCCCAATTGATAAAGTGATCCCCTCTGTGTGTGAGGGACGAGGCAAAATAGCCTTTTCCAGAGCTCGAAGTGAGCCTCGCAGCCCAGGAACAACTCGCAGAGAGCAACATAGCCGGTGATATGTAGAATGGAGGCATGGGTGAAATTGTGTAATTGGAGGCCGTAGAACTCCAGGAGCCCGCGGAGGAACGGATGAATTGGAAATCCGAGTCCCCTTTGTAAATAAGGAACAAGGCAGACTCGTTCCCCCATGGAGGGACATGGAAAGCTCTCCGCTTGCTCCCTGCCATTTTAGGTGGCAAGCCCGGCTCGAACGGGCACCATATACGCCGGAGGGAGAAATCCCTTGGTTTGCAATTCGACCAATCGACTGTGTGGGACTGAACACCTCTCCCAATCACCGGGCTTAGGGCTACGGGGGTGGGAGGAGGAGCTGCGGAGGTCGGCCATGCTGGAATGGATCTTTCCGAAACGCGCTCTGATGGATTCTCGCTGAGGGGAGGATGGTGTGGATCAGATCTAAGAATCCCTATCCCTTTAATAGACAATTTATTTATCTGGCTAGGGGGGCAAATGTAAAAATGCCCTAGTGCCTCGTATTCATTCGACGCATGGGAGATAGCCCTTATTGGGCACAGAAGCCAAGAGGTTCAACATTTATGGGGCCGGACACTGCTTACAAACACTTGGAAATTGGAGAAGAACTCGCCTTGCAATGCTGAAGACAATACTACGCGCCGGACTCATCGTCATTGAAGCCTGGTTCGGGGGCTACTAAGAGAGTCCAGGATTAGGGGGTATCCGGACAACCTGATTATATCCTTCGGCCGGACTGTTGGACTATGAAGATACAAGATTGAAGACTTCGTCCCGTGTCCGGATGGGACTCTACTTGGCATGGAAGGCAAGCTAGGCAATACGGATATGTATATCTCCTCCTTTGTAACCGACCCTGTGTAACCCTAGCCCCCTCCGTTGTCTATATAAACCGGAGGGTTTAGGTCCGTAGGACAACAACAGTCAGACCATAGGCTAGCTTCTAGGGTTTAGCCTCTCCAATCTCGTGATAGATCAACTCTTGTAATACCCATATCATCAAGAATAAATCAAGCATGACGTAGGGTTTTACCTCCATCAAGAGGGCCCGAACCTGGGTAAAACATCGTGTCCCCTGCCTCCTGTTACCATCTGCCTAGACGCATAGTTCGGGACCCCCTACCCGAGATCCGCCGGTGTTGACACCGACAGTGAACCTCGATTGGGGGGCATGCATTCATAGCTTTGGATTCCCTTAGTTCCAACACGAGGGCAGGGGATGCTAGCTACTTCGCACTTTCCTAGGTGAACCTCGGTTGGGGGGCATGCATTCATAGCTTAGGATTCCCTTCGTGCCGACATGGGGGAGGGGGCTGCTAGCTACTTCGCACTTTGCTAGGTGAATGAGGGAGTCCGGGATTAGGGGTCTCCGGACAGCCGGACTATATCCTTTGGCCGGACTATTGGACTATGAAGATACAAGATTGAAGACTTCATCTCGTGTCCGGATGGGACTCTACTTGGCGTGGAAGGCAAGCTAGGCAATACGAATATGTATATCTCCTCCTTTGTAACCGACCTCATGTAACCCTAGCCCCCTCCGGTGTCTATATAAACCGGAGGGTTTTAGTCCGTAGGACAACAACAATCATACCATAGGCTAGCTTCTAGGGTTTAGCCTCTCCGATCTCATGGTAGATCAACTCTTGTAATACTCATATCATCAAGAATAAATCAAGCAGGACATAGGGTTTTACCTCCATCAAGAGGGCCCGAACCTGGGTAAAACATCGTGTCCCCTGCCTCTTGTTACCATCCGCCTTAGACGCACAGTTCGGGACCCCTACCCGAGATCCGCCGGTTTTGACACCGACATTGGTGCTTTCATTGAGAGTTCCTCTGTGTCGTCGCTGTTAGGCTTGATGGCTCCTATGATCATCGATAGCGATGCAGTCCAGGGTGAGACTTTTCTCCCCGGACAGATCTTTGTGTTCGGCGGCTTCGCACTGCAGGCCAACTCGCTTGGCCATCTGGAGCAGATCAAAAGTTACGCCCTTGGCCACCAGGTCAGGTTTGGAATCTTAAACTACATTGCCGGTATCCGCGGAGACTGGATCTTCGACGGATTCGAGCCTCTGCCTTGTGCGTCACGCGGCCACGATGAGTACGATTTAGGTCTACGATCAGATAGTGTTCATGAGATCGCACCGGCAGCCGCTCCGACCCTCAATTCAGAGCTAGTTGCGCTGTCTATGGACGTGTGGATGGACCCCGCCACGGAGGCCTTACCCTCAGCGGCGATCGAGCCGAACATTGACCTTACCCTGCATGAGAGCCGTGTTGTCAGACTGCCGGATCTTTCTCCGGCCACGGACTCCATACCGCCTGCGCCCGTTCCTAGGGAATCCGATTGGGCGCCAATCATGGAGTTTACCTCCGCGGATATTTTTCAGCACTCGCCCTTTGGCGACATACTGAACTCATTAAGGTCTCTCTCCTTGTCAGGAGGATCCTGGTCGAACTATGTCTGGCAGGATTGGGATGCGGATGACGAAGAAATTTGCTGCCCACCCACCACCCACTTAGTAGCCACTATCGACGACTTACCCGACATGCTCGACTTCGACTCCGAAGACTTCAACGGTATGGACGACGATGCGGGAGACAAAGA
The DNA here is from genome assembly GCF_018294505.1 of Triticum aestivum. Classification (NCBI taxonomy): domain Eukaryota; kingdom Viridiplantae; phylum Streptophyta; class Magnoliopsida; order Poales; family Poaceae; genus Triticum; species Triticum aestivum. Next base: position 163,428,962 of record NC_057800.1, on the reverse strand, counting down.
GTAACCACTGCCCACAGGGCACTGGACAGCGACCTCATCATATGATATATACATGGTGGACACACCCAAAGAAGGCAATGGCGACGAGACAGCGGAGGATGACCCCTCCAAGAAGCAACCCAAGCGACAACGTCAGTGGCACCGCTCTAAGTCCCGCCAAAGCAAAAGTGGTGATACCAGCATAGGAGATAATAACACTCCGGATAGCACCGAAGATGGCAACAATCCCCTCCAGCACGATCTAGGACAGGAGGATGGGGAGGCCATCCCTTCAGAGAGAGCGGCAGATGGAGAGGCGGAGGATGATAATTACATGCCCCCTCTGAAGACGAGGCAAGCCTCGATGATGACGAATTCGTCGTGCCAGAGGATCCCGTCGAACAAGAGCGCTTCAAGCGCCGGCTTATAGCAACGGCAAATAGCCTTAAGAAAAAGCAGCAGCAGCTTCAAGCTGATCAGGATCTGCTAGCTGACAGATGGACTGAAGTCCTCGCGGCCGAGGAATATAAACTTGAACGCCCCTTCAAGAGTTACCCCAAATGCAGGTTGCTACCCCGACTGGAGGAAGAAGCGTATGACGCGGCTGATCGGCCACCTCGTGGCCGCGATAGAGAGGCATTCCAGCCAAAAGCTCAGCCTGCACCCCGACGCCATTCAAATAAAAAGGCATGGGGAAATACGCCAGACCTGCGAGACGTATTGGAGGACAAAGCAAAACATGCAAGATCAATCTACGGATCACGAGGGCGTGCCACTATGCGAGACGATAAACATCACGCCGAATACAGTAAAAGTAAATCCGGCCGGGCCAAACACAGCGGGCAAGACTCATTGGAGCTGCGTCGCGATATAGCCCAGTACAGAGGTGCCGCACACCCCTTATGCTTCACAGATGAAGTAATGGATCATCAAATCCCAGAGGGTTTCAAACCCGTAAACATAGAATCATATGACGGCACGACAGATCCTGCGGTATGGATCGAGGATTTTCTCCTGCACATCCACATGGCCCGCAGTGATGACCTAGACGCAATCAAATACCTCCCACTCAAACTTAAAGGACCAGCTCGGCATTGGCTCAACAGCTTGCCAACAGAGTCCATTGGCTGTTGGGAAGATCTGGAAGCCGCATTCCTCGACAACTTTCAGGGCACTTATGTGCGACCACCAGACGCCGATGACCTGAGCCATATAATTCAGCAGCCAGAGGAATCGGCCAGGCAATTCTGGACACGGATCCTAACAAAGAAAAATCAAATCGTCGACTGCCTGGATGCAGAGGCCCTAGCAGCTTTTCAACACAACATCCGCGACGAGTGGCTAGCCCGGCACCTTGGTCAGGAAAAGCCAAAATCTATGGCAGCCCTCACGACACTCATGACCCGCTTTTGTGCAGGAGAAGACAGCTGGCTGGCTCACAGTAATAACATATCAAAGAACCGTGGTACTTTAGATACCAAGGACAGCAATGGCAGGTCACATCGCAACAAACATAAGCGCCGCACTAACAGCGACAATACCGAGGATATGGCAGTCAATGCCTGATTCAAAGGCTCTAAACCAAGTCTGCGGAAAAAGGCATTTAAAAGAAGCACTCCGGGCCCGTCCAGTTTGGACCGCATACTCGATCGCTCGTGTCAAATACACGGCACCCCCGACAAGCCAGCCAACCACACCAATAGGGATTGTTGGGTATTCAAGCAGGCCGGCAAGTTAAATGCCAAAAACAAAGATAAGGGGCCACATAGCGATGACGAGGAGGAGCCCCGGCAGCCGAATACCGGAGAACAGAAGAGGTTCCCCCCACAAGTGCGGGCGGTGAACATGATATACGCAACCCACATCCCCAAGAGGGAGCGGAAGCCTGCGCTCAGGGACGTATATGCGTTGGAGCCAGTCGCCCCCAAGTTCAACCCATGGTCCTCCTATCCGATCACCTTCGATCGCAGGGACCGCCCCACTAGTATCCGTCATGGCGGATTCGCCGCACTGGTCCTAGACCCAATCATTGACGGATTTCACCTCACTCGAGTCCTTATGGATGGCGGCAGCAGCCTGAACCTGCTTTATCAGGACACAATGCGCAAAATGGGTATAGAACCCTCAAGGATCAAACCCACAAAAATGACCTTTAAAGGCGTCATACCAGGTGTAGAGGCCCACTGCAAAGGCTCAGTCACACTAGAAGTGGTCTTCGGATCCCCGGATAACTTCCGAAGTGAAGAGCTAATCTTCGATATAGTCCCGTTCCGCAGTGGCTATCATGCACTACTTGGGCGAACCTCATTTGCGAGATTCAATGCGGTACCGCATTATGCATACCTCAAGCTCAAGATGCCAGGACCTCGGGGGGTCATTACAGTTAATGGAAACACAGAGTGCTCTCTCCGAACAGAGGAGCACACTGCGGCCCTCGCAGCAGAAGCACAAAGCAGCCTCTTAAGGAAATTCACTAGTTTGGCGATTAAGTACCCGGACAACTTCAAGCACGCCTGGAGTAATCGACAACTGGACCGCCTGGCACGTTCCAAGCTCGCATAGCAATGCGGCCCCCACCCCGGTCCCAGCCAAATGGCGAAACCCATGCCACGCGTACATAATTATGCATTAAAATACCATGGGCACAGGCGGGGAAGGGGGCACGACTACGGCACGCCCCAAGACGCGGCTTAAACCGCACTAGGGGCTTCGCGCTTTGTTATTTTTCTCTCTTTCAGGACATTAATCTCTAGAAACCCTGTCCGGAAGCATGATTGCCGAACACATGATGCAGCAACCAAGGAGGCAGAAAGCTACATCACACCACGGAACTCCCAGGCGGATTACGATAACGAGTGAAATACTAGCTTTAATATTATTCCTCAGCTTGCCCTTCGAGGGGACATAGTCCTACTTTTTGCTTATCGCACTACCTGTATCATTCTGCTTTAACGCACATTTTTGAATAAACAATGCATTGCATTAAGGCTTTTATTGCATTCTTCTTCATATATATATGTTCATTCATGACATCAAGCACCCGTACACTCTGGTACGGCCAATACGCTAGGGGCTTAAGCATATCCCATAATACGGCGTGAGAAGTCCGAACACTTTTGACAGTGTGGCACCCCGAACTTATAGCATTATATGCATCAGCTCCGAATCATGTCTTGGGTAAATAGTTGGGTTTGCCCGGCTCCCATGTTTTGGTACCTTACCTTCCGCTATATCGGCTAAGGTAGCACTGGGAGAACTACTGCGATTGTGCCCCAGTTCTGCTGGGCTAAGCACCTCAATAAAGAAAGCTAAAACTGACTGTCATGATAAGGCGAGAGACTGGTCGCTGTTCGAGAGGTTTTTGAGTCCTTAAAGACTTATGCCGCTTAGAGCGAGGAGTCGGCCCTGTCCGGCTTAAGGCGTGTATCGCGCTCCGAGTTCGGCCTTCCAAATACTAGGGGCTTCGATGAAATTTAAAATTATAGAATTCTATGGCTAAGTGAGAGTGATAACGCATCATAGTACGATTGCCTTGTTCGTTGTGCTGAGCACCTCCCTCGAAGGACCGAAAAATGGGAACAAGAGTGCTCAGGTTTATCCCGAACACCCCAGCACTCGTGGCATGGGGGCAGAAGCCGACGACTAGCCATCTCTCAGATCTGATAAACAGCCGAACAGAAGGTAATATTTTAAATTCAAACAAGCGTTGCATATCGCATATGAACAAGTTTTCATAAATACAGGATTACACGAGCAAGTTTACTCAAATATTATATCTTTCGCACACGCGTCCGCTATGAGACGGGCACCCTTCAGGACACCCTCATAGTACATCTCGGGGTGGCGATGCCCCTTGCCCTCCGGCGGCCCTTCCTTAATCAGCTTCATGGCATCCAGCTTGGCCCATTGCACCTTCACACGGGCAAAGGCCCGGTTGTGCACCTTCGATGCAGACATACCGCTTGATGACTTCCAGCCGTGGGCAGGCATCGACAAGCCGCCCCACCAGGACGAAGTAGCTTTTGGGAAGGGCATCGCCAGGCCACATCCGGACTATAAAGCCCTTCATGGCCTCTTCGGCCGCCTTCTGCAGCTCGACTAGCTGCTTTAGCTGGTCGCTCATAGGCACCGGGTGTTCGGTCCCAGTATACTGGGCCCAAAACAACTTCTCCGTCGAGCTTCCCTCCTTGACCCAGTAAAATTCCGCGGCATCCGACACACTGTGGGGCAAAACTGCGAATGCTCCTGGAGAGCTCCAGATTCAGGTAAGTAATAAGTAATTTACTTTCACATGCTTGCTTTGCATATAGAATGCCTTGCCCGCCGCTATCTTCTTCATCGCATCAATCTCCTGGAGGGCCTTTTGGGCTTCGGCCTTGGCATTCTTTGTGCTCTCGAGGGCCTCGGCAAGCTCAGACTCTCGCGTCTTCAAGTCAAGCTCCAACGCCTCGTGCTTCGTCATGAGAGCGTGGAGCTCTTGCTGCACCTCGCCCACTCGAGCCTCCTGCCTTTCCCCCTCGGTGCGCTCCTTGGCCGCTTTGTTTTTGGCCTCGGATAGTGCTTGCTTCAGGGTCGCCACCTCGGCCGTGGCCCCTGGCAAATTTACGATGATCCTGTCATTTTGCAATCGCATTCTTTTTATATATCCATAGACTAGGTACTACTTACCTTTGTTCTCCTCGAGCTGCCTCTTAGCAAGGTCGAGCTCTTCCTAGGAACCTTCGAGGTCCTGCTTTAATACAGCGACCTCCGCAGTCAGTGCGGCAGAGGTCAGCAGCGAAGCCTGCATACGCATACATACATACTTATATTAGACTCCTGCGATACTATTCGATCCTCTATTCGGCTTTTCTTTGTGAACACCGAACAGAGCATCAGGGGCTACTGTCTATGCGGTAATATTTTTCGTATATTTTAAATACTTACCTCAAATCCTGTTAGAAGGCTGGCACAGGCTTCAGTCAATCCGCTCTTGGCGGACTGAACCTTCTGGACCACCGCACTCATAATAGTGCGGTGCTCCTTGTCGATGGAAGCGCTGCGAAGCGCTCCCAGAAGATTGTCCGGTGCCTCTGGATTGACAGAGGTCACCGGCACAGGCATCTTGCCCCTATTGGAAGGAGGCCGCCTGCCCGAGTCCGAAACCATTGGAGGTTCCGGCGTGGTGTTCGGCTAAGGGCCGAACTCGGAGCCCTCGGGGGCCTTGCTCCCTCTGCTCCCGGAGTCCGGAAGGTCGCTTTGAGGCGCCTCCAGGACTGTCTCCCCTCGACCCGGTGCCTCTTGAGACAACACCTCGGCGTTGTCCGTAGGGCAAGGGGAGGTGGCGGTCGGAAGTGGATCGCTATCCATATCCGACGAGTCAAGGGAGCCGTCCGACGAAGATATGTCGATATGGGCTTGGGGCGGTGTGCATAATCACAATTCGGCATTAGGAGAAGCAGTGCGACAAAGGAATTATATGAGTTACTCTGGTATCCGAATACTTACAACTTCCCCAGGGGCTTGGCCCTGAGCAGCCACTCATCTTCGCCTCCGGCGGCGGTGGCAGAACTGTCCGGAAGGAGAGTCCTTCCCTTCTTGGACCCTTCGGCCCCCCAGTTGGGGCGGCCTTCCTTTTCTTGTCTCCCCCGACTGGAGGGGGAGCCTATTCATCTTCCTCCTCATCTTCGTGGGAGGAGTGCACCGAGGAGTCATCGGACGATGAGTCCGATGTCACCTGGCGCCGGGAACTCTTTCGGGTTCCCTTGGCCTTCTTGGTCTTCTCCAGCACCTTGTAAGGAGACGGAGTCAGCATCTCCGTCAGGAGAGCATCCGCATTGCCTTCGGGCAGAGGGGCCGGACAGTTGATCTGCTTCGATGCCTCCACCCAGTCCTGTCAAAGGCATGGGAGCTCAGACCTTGCACATGGTTAAACTAGGAGAAAGAAATATCCTACCAGATGTATAGAACTTACCGAATGTGCTCGCCGCTTCGCGCTTAGTCCGCGGTCCTCGATGAGAGAGGGAGGGACCTCGGCACCCTTGAACAACACCCTCCAGACGTCCTTGTGCGTCGTGTCGAAGAGCTCGCCCAGAGTTTGGTGCTGAGCCGAGTCGAACTCCCACAAGTTGAAGTCCCGTTTTTGACATGGGAGGATCCGGCGGATGAGCGTGACCTGGACTATGTTGACAAGCTTGAGTTTCTTGCTTGCCATGTTCCGGATACATTTCTGGAGTCCATCCAGCTCTATCGATGAACCCCACGACAGGCCCTTCTCTTTCCAGGAAGTGAGCCGTGTAGGGAATCCGGATCGGAACTCGGGGGCAGCCACACAGTTGGTGTCGCACGGCTCAGTGATGTAGAACCACGCCGATTGCCACCCCTTTATGGTCTCCACGAAGGAGCCTTCGAGCCATATAACATTGGGCATCATGCCCACCATGGCTCTGCCACATTCTGCTTGTTGGCCTCCCGCCACCTTTGGCTTGATATTGAAGGTCTTCAGCCACAGACCGAAGTGGGGGCAGATGCGGAGAAAGGCCTCACAGACGATGATGAACGCCAAAATGTTGAGGATGAAGTTTGGGGCCAGATCATGAAAGTCCAGCCCGTAGTAGAACATGAGACCACGGACAAATGGATGATGGGGAAACCCCAGTCCGTGGAGGAAGTGGTGGAGGTAAACTACCCTCTCATGAGGTTTCGGGGTAGGGATGATCTTCCCCGCAGCGGGCAGCCGATGTGCGATATTCGCGGCAAAGTATCTGGCTCCGCGCAGCTTTTTGATGTGTTCCTCCGTAGCGGAGGAAGCCATCCACTTCGCTCCCGCTCCGGACATGTTTGGAGGAGGTTGAGGAGAAAGATGCGGACTTGGGCGTTGGGGCTTGAGTGCGCAAGAACGGATGAGCAAGGAGGAAGAAGGCATGGGTACAGAAAGGTTAAACCTTATCCCTTTATAAGGGCGGCCGAAACTGTGCGCCCCCACTAGCCTGGTAAAACTCGGTTATCCCCCAAGCGCCGTAATCGATGGCGCGGTTGGGTTACCCACGCCCATATTGATGAGAATCCCGTGATAAGGGGAACACGATATTTGCTTTGACAAGACGTGTCAAGAAACTGCCTCGCGTTATGTGCGGGGCTAGTTAAAGGAAACGGTTCGAATAATCACCGGGCCATGATAAAACGTCACGTTGACAAAACGAGTCGGCAGATTAGATTTGTGGAAATATTATACTCTCTACGGTGGTATGTGGAACTTATTTTGCAGGGCCGGACACTATCCTTGTATTCAGATTCTTCCGGGGTGTATTCTGTGGAGGAACCCGCCTTGCAATGCCGAAGACAACACTGCGCGCCGGACTCATTGTCATTGAAGCCTGGTTCAGGGGTTACTGAGGGAGTCCTGGATTAGGGGTCTCCCGACAGCCGGACTATATCCTTTGGCCGGACTATTGGACTATGAAGATACAAGATTGAAGACTTCGTCTCGTGTCTGGATGGGACTCTACTTGGCATGGAAGGCAAGCTAGGCAATTCAGATATGTATATCTCCTCCTTTGTAACCGACCTCGTGTAACCCTAGCCCCCTCCGGTGTCTATATAAACCGGAGGGTTTTAGTCTGTAGGACAACCACAATCATACAATAGGCTAGCTTCTAGGGTCTAGCCTCTCCGATCTCGTGGTAGATCAACTCTTGTAATACTCATATCATCAAGAATAAATTAAGCAGGACGTAGGGTTTTACCTCCATCAAGAGGGCCCGAACCTGGGTAAAACATCGTGTCCCCTGCCTCCTGTTACCATCCGCCTTAGACGCACAGTTCGGGACCCCCTACCCGAGATCCACCGGTTTTGACACCGACAGTGAACCTCGGTTGCGGGGGCATGCATTCATAGCTTAGGATTCCCTTCGCCCAACACGAGGGGGAGGAGGGCTGCTAGCTACTTCACACTTTGCTAGGTGAACCTCGGTTGGGGGGAGGGGCATGCATTCATATCTTAGGATTCCCTTCATGCCGACACAAGGGGGGTGGGGCAAGCAATATTGTGCGCTTTGCGAGATAGGTGCAACATCGAAGTTGCATTTGGTATTTGAAAATCAAACCACCCATTTCATACATAAATTTGGTCCACATGCAAGTGTGTTCGTGTTTTGACCCTCTCCCACATCATTTTTACCAAATTTATGAACATTAGACAAGCAGGATGATGCAATAGACATGGTTCACTCAAACTAACCGTGTTCCACGATGGTGCCCCTGTCACGCACACATCCGCACATTACATTGGGCTCCACAAGGCTCTCCCTCTCAAAAATATCTGCCCGCCTCAAGGGTTTTTCTGTTTCATAACACATGGTTGTTATCTCTGGACCGTGTGCGATGTTTCTTGTTCCCAATCTCGCATGCGTCCCTAGAAAATTTCTGCCTGCCTCGAGGGTTTTTCTGTTTCATAACACACGGTTGTTATCTTCGGACCGTGTGCGATGTTTCTTGTTCCCAATCCTGCCTGCATCCATAGAAAATATCTGCCCGCCTCGAGGGTTTTTCTATTTCATAACACACAGTTGTTATCTTCAGACCGTGTGCGATGCACTATCATCAAAAATTTCAATAGCCCCGACTTTTCACTCCCACGATTTTCTCCCGCGTAGTAAAATTTTCAGTTCCCGCGTCATTTCCTCAAACACCCCCCTCCACACACACACACACACAGACACGAAAACCTCCTTGGGTGTGCACACAAACACACACACCCTCCCTCGCTCGAAACCCTAGCAAGGTCCCCGCCGCCGCTGCAAGGCCTCCATTGTCAACATCTGCCGGTTTGCCCGTGCAGCTTACCCACCAATCTCCATACCCAGGCCGCCCTGAGTTTCTTAGATGACGCCTGCCAAACACCCCCTTTCCCATAGATCCCCATCCCCATCCCCCACTCTAGAGCGTCTCATCCTAAGCCTGGCTACGCTTCCCGTGGAGCTCAAGGAGCGACTGACCCAAAAGAGGTGTATCGCTGTCTCTTCGCCCGACGTTGCTGAGGAAGCTAACGACCATTACTGGCGGCAGACACTCAACCAGTGAGCTAGAGTATGAGGGCATGTCTCAGCCGCCGGCTACGACATCGAGGTCATCGACAGCGACGGCCTAAGGCGGGCTATGTCATAGGTTAAGTGGCCCACCCCCAACCCCTCGGGTTCAACCGTCGTCGATCTCATCCATGGCCCCGTCGCTGATCTCCTCTGGCTCGCTGTCAACAATTTGCCATCCTACATCGCCATCGAGCCCCTTTTGTCATTTCTAAATGACATGTTCTGCGATGCTGGCTTGGGATCCACAGCTTCCAAGTCAGACCTCATCGACGGCGCCCATCCGTGAGGGGAAAGCGCCCGTCTGCGACATCAGGGAGGGCAACCTACAGTCGTGCTCTTCCAAGGGGAAGGAGAGCATTTGTGACAACATGGAGCGCATCCAGGGTTCGTGCTCTCCCCACGGGAACGAGCCCATCTGTGACAAGTGAGGAAACCCATGATTTGTTTTGCCGTTCCTCTTCACGGGGGAAACCTATGATTTTTTTGTCGAGTCCCTTTTGTAGTGTATTGAGAATATGTCCAGTTTTAATTGCTATATCTCACTACTAGGGAAAACCTTATACACAGAAGTTTATCAGTAGCGCGATTTAAAAGTGGACGCTACTGCTAATTAGTAGTAGTGACGGGTATAAAAACCGTGCTACTACTAAGTTGATAGTAGTAGCGAGGGGTATAAACCCGCGCTGCTACTAAGTGGTCTCCAACAATGCCCCCTGGATAGACCATAGTAGTAGCGAGGGGTATAAAATCAGTGCTACTACTAAGTAAGTAGTAGTAGCGCCGGTAAGACCCCCACGCTACTACTAAGCGTGTCCACCCCGGCCCGATCCACACTCCCACCCCACCACTCTCTCACGAACTCACATGTTCCTCGGTCCACCCCACCCCGGCTCCTCTCCCCACAATCTCCTCGCCACCTCCACCACCCACGCCGGCCAGGTCACCCTGCTGCTGCACCCGTCGCGGAGGCCCCTGCCTCGCTCTCGCCCCCCGCCTCAACCCCGCCGCCTACGCGCCTCCCCACCACCGCGACAACACCGCCCCGCTCCTGCCCCTCCCCAACCCCAACCCAAACCCTGCCCGGACAGTCGCCCGCCCCGCTGTCGCCCGCCCCGCCCGAACCATAACGACGGCCGCGCCCCGCTGCCGAACGAGAGGCTCCCCCGTCCGCGCCCGCGCCGCGGCAGATGAGGGCGAATGCGCCCGCCTACGCGCCATGGCATGAGAGGGATCCCGCGCCCGTGCCGGCAACGGCAGGGGTGGGGCGGTGCCACAGCTGGTGCAGGAGATCCAGGACAAGCTGGCACGGGGGGGGGGGGGCGGTGGAGTGCATGATCTGCTACGACATGGTGCGCTGCTCCGCCCCCGTCTGGTCCTGCGGCAGCTGCTTCGCCATCTTCCACCTCCCCTACATCCGCAGGTGGACCCGCTCCCTGGCCTCCGCCTCCGACGACCCGGCCTCTGACTCATGGCGCTGCCCGGGCTGCCAGTCTGTGCAGGACGTCCCCGCCCGCGACATCATTTCGTATCTTCAAAACTGCAGGCTAGGTGTTTGTGGAATTGCCTGCCTCCTTTGCAACTGCAACGGCAATGCCAGCAAAGTAAGGAACACTAAGGCTTGGCAGAGCAAGGAAGGGGAAGGATGACCATGCCGTGGGGGCTGGCGGCCTACATGGTGGACATGGTGTGGGCGGTGCTCGCCGGGTGGGTGTCGGCATGCCAGCTGGTCGCCAACGAGATCGCCCGCGGCATGCGGGCCGGAGAGATTGGCCCCTTCGTCGTGGGGTGAATCTCACTTCGGGAATCCTCCCTTCTGAATCCTTCATGCAGGTGCTCTGCTCTGAACCTTCTGCTCTAGTTTCTTTGCTAGTAAATTGATGAACATGGGGATACATTTTTTGATTACCCTATCTGCTCTGTATCCTGAAATACACGCCGGCTATGTGTCAATTGGCTCTGAGATTTGTGTTTGCCAAATATATTCGAGTACCTAGCAAGAGGCTAATGAGAGACTTTATACAGAGTAGTTTTATCTACATCGGTTATCGTATATTAGGGAGAACTGATACATTTTTCCAAGTCATTTCTATCATGATTGAGATAGAGACTTCGGAGTCGGGACGTTTTGTTTCAGTGTAGTGTCAGGTTGTCCAAGCGATTAAATTGAAAAGAAAATCCTCTGATAAGATTAGCATATACGGTGTGCTTCATGCATCTAAGAGACCAAGACGTCTTCTCTTCTCTGTGGAGAGAAGCTGATTTGCATTGACGGCTAATGATGATTCTTTGTGTTCCTTAGTTTAAAAGGCAACCATTTTGCACTGGATAACCAAGTATTCTGCCAGGGTTAAATTTAATTAAGAATGCTATTCTGCACTTTTGCTTATTGTACACTCCTCCTTTTGCCCATTTTATTTTCTTAGGCAATGTACTCTGATTCAGCCAGGACATCACAGGACCGTGCTCTGTTTCTTCTCAGGTCCAGCCTGATTCGAGCTTCCTGGATAGCCACAAGGCATGCCTTGGCCGCCATGGAGCAGAATGCCGCTGGTGGCCAACGGAGATAGAGTTCCGTCTCAGCGGACAAGGGAGTATCAAGCGAGACATCATCATCATCAAGCGAGCATGGGGGTTTTTCCTGCAAGCAAGTATCTCATTATCCTTACCTTCATCTGAACCACACTTGCATTTTTAAATTTCTGGAGAGTCAACGTCGACCCCAGCGCTGGTGCAGGAGGTGTCCATGGGCAACGTTCTCAGCGCAAAGCTCGGCTAGGCCCCGACCAGGCAGGCCTCTCTCTGCATCGCCTGTCCAACACCGTACCCTGCACCAGTGTCAACAAAGTCTGCTCATCGGGGACGAAGGGTATCCATATTTCATCTCTTCACCTGCAATTTCTCCGTAGTTACTTGTCGCCGCTGCTAAAAAACTTATGTTGTTGCCTGTTGGCCTGCTCCTTGCTATCTGAAGTATATATTTTTTTGTCTATCGCTCATTCACTATCTGAAGAATTTTATGAAGGTAATTTTAGTGTGTGTTTAGCTTTCAGTTTTTGCTTCTACTTCACAGAGTGGAAGATCGTAAGAAAACATTGGATGATCTTTAACAATTATTCTTAGAAGTAAACCTGAGCAGTATTTGATGATATATTGCGAGTCACTGAAAATGTATACTATTTTTTTTCAGGATATGGATGACTATCTGAAGGGATGCAAGTTTGTTCCCAAACTTAAGAATGAGATACCTGGTGAAACAAATGCTCCCTGGTCCCTACAGGGAAAGGTTGAGCAGCCTAGAGAATTTAGTACTGGTCATGGTAAGGCCGACAAAGCCTGAAATCTCATTTTGATCCACGTTCAAAGATTACATGCTAGCATATATACTTGAAGTTGGCATGGAATATCGAAATTAAAAATATACTAAGCCTCTTCCCTGTTTTGAAGAATAGTGGGAATCAATTTTCTGATGTCCTTTGTTGGCGATTTCCCTATACATGAAATTATAAATTTTGAACAAATGTTAACTGTCAAATATTTCAAGCATATATAGCTCAAATATACTAGTATTTCTTGAATGCACCAAAACAAGAAGATAGCATGAACACGTACAGCTAGGGTATGCATTTAGTAGGTGTTTTCCATTTTGAAGAGTCATAAGACTAAAAGAGACAGATAATTGAATAAAATACCCTACTGGATCTGCACAAGGGCGCGAACTAACATGTTTTCACTTTCTCGACTAGGTGCAGGGTCATCGACGAGGACTACTGCGGCCCGATGGGAGTCGTGCTCTTCAACTACTCAGAGGCAGACTTCACCGTGAAGCCCCGCGACCGCGTCATACAAATTATCGTCCAGGTGTTTGCGACGCAGGAGGTCCCCAGGGTGGAGGACCTCGACGCCACCGTCCGCAGGTCACCGAGGTGGAGGACGACGCCACCGTCCGGAGTTCCTCAAGGTGGAGGACCTCGACGCTTTGTACATACATCTAGAGAAGTGGTCTGGTTAGGTTGATGGTGAAACACTAGGGAAGGTACCAACCTTTTGATGATGGTTGTGTGCGTGCTCGTGATCTCTTCGAGTTGAGATGTTCAGTGTTGCATCCATGAACACTTCAAGTGTTAAGATGGTTGTGTGAAATTTATTTTGCACTGGACATGTCTCTGATCTCCATTCATGAATACTGCATCTATTTTTATTTTTTAATTCCTAATTTGTTACTAGTAGCATTGGGAAAAAAGTGCCCTACTAGTATTTAGGATACAAGTAGCACTTGTATTATAGGCACGCTACTACCCACGCTACTACTAACTATTAGCTGTAGCGCGATACTAGTAGCGCGGGTACCCGCGCTACTAGTAGCCATTTTACCCGCGCTGCTAGTAGCCTTTTTCCTAGTACTGTCTGGTTGTTTGCACTATGCCTTGTTTATTTCAGTTGTTCACAATGTGATGCTCTATATGTGCAATTATTTACTGTGCAGTACATTTCATCAATCCAGTTTTAAACATACCGATAGGAATGCATATATTTGCTTGTTGTTAAGCCTTTTATAGCTAGCATATGCCTCTTTTAAAGTTTTTTGATTGTTCGGTTGTTTGTAGTTAGCATATGTCTAGTTTCAAATGCTATCTTTGGTTGTTCATAGTATGCCTTGTTTATTCCAGTTATTCATAGCGTGATGTTCTATATGTGCAAGTATGAACTGTGCACTTCAATTTCATCAGTACCAGTTTCAACAATACCACTATGAATGACTACATTTGGTTGCTGCATCTTGTAGTTAACACGCATTTCCATTTTTATTTAACAATAACCAGTGTACTTAGACCGGCACAATACCAATTTGAATGAATGTGTTTTCTTTTTGTTAAATGTTAGGCCTGTTGCTATTAACACACCTTTCCACTTGTTTTGCTTTACTAACATGCTTAAACCTGCACACTAAAGCTATCTTTTGGAGATTATTTTGTCTGCCATGGATAATTTTGGTTGATGTTTAGCCTGTTGTGCTTAACATGCTTCTCGATGTACCTACACAGGACATTTTTGGGAACGACTGTTGTTTTCCATTGAGGTTAGTTTCATCCCATGGCTTATATCTGCTCACTGTTCAGGATATCGGTAACTGGTACCATATAGGCCAGGGGCTGATAAGGGACTAATCGGCGAATCGGACTTCTAACTGAATATATCTGCAACCCATTTATCGTTAGGTTAACTAGGGCCATATGTAATATATCTGAGGCTACATAGCAACATGCACTATACTTAATGTCTAAATATGCAATCCTAGGCTACATAGCAACAAGGAACAGTGTTACATTAATGTTCTAATGATGTCTAGATATATGTAGAAGAGCAGCAGCAACAACAACAACAACAACAACAACACAGCCCTGTTTTGATACTCAACTTAGCTAGAGGTTAGAGTTAGTTTCTAGCTCATGATCACTAACCCTGAACTAACTCCATCCAAAGAGTTGTTTGGATGACAGAGTTAGATTGACAATAACTGCACTGGGAGAACTAGCTCCAATTAGCACCTCTTAGGTTGGATAGTTTTTTTGGGTGGGTTATAGATGCAACTAGCTCAAACTAGCCCTCATGTTTAGATATACTTTAGGGCTATTTGAGCCTGAACTAGCTCAAACTAACTGTAACCCATGGATACAGCAGCAGTTAATTAGCCGATAATTTGTAAGAATGCACTAAACTCCTTCCGGCCCATAATATAAGATGTTAATTCATCTAATATGTGAGTATATTGGATGTTATAAGATACTCCCTCCGTTCCTAATCATTTGTCTTTTTAGAGATTTCAAATGGACTACCACATACGGATGTATATAGACATATTTTAGAGTGTAGATTTACTCATTTTGCTCCGTATGTAGTCACTTGTTGAAATCGCTAGAAAGACAAATATTTAGGAACGGAGGGAGTATTATAAAATAGTGTTGTACTACATCATTGTGCAATTGCTATTTAGCTTCTAATATTAACTTGGTTCTTTTAGTACATATGTCATTGGTAAATATCCGCGCTTCGACCCTTTCTGCGTATGGGGCAATGAGATATCGATGAACCGGCATCAAGTGAGGAAGCTGATAAAGATTGTTAGTAAATGGGTCCAAATATGGCAATTAAACTATTTGTTTACAATTTATCCAAGACAACAGCGAACTACACGATTGTAAGTAAGAACTCTGCAGCCTTATTTTTACTGCCCATAATGACTTGTGTTAATGACAATGTCTGAATCTTTTTCCTTTGCAGTGGTTGCCAAAGCAGTTTACTCAAGATTACCTCTGAAACTACATGATTGGTGGGCATGCAAAGGTTAAAGTATTTCTACCAGAACACGATGATTATCTAGATGTCTTCATGAAGATCATGAAGGATGAGTGGTCGGCCATCACAAGGGGTTGGACTAGAGTCATGCGTGCCTTCTAGCCCGCACTATATAGTCAGGCAGACGTCTACCCTAGCCGCCGCCGCTTCGTATGGTTTTGCACCACCGTTCCAGATCATTGCGCCGCTAAGAAAGTCTTCTCCGTCCCTCCTTTCGGCGTGCACTAGGAGAAGGGACAATAGGCCTCCTGAACCCCGCCTCTCGTGATCCTGTACGGGAGAAGGGACATGGAGGAGGGCACATATGGGCATTCCGCTTCACCTTGTTCAGCAACCAGAATGTATTTCGCCTCTTTATTTACCGTCTTTAATAGTACAGATATACAACTATGGTTCATCATTCTTTATTTGGTTCTTATGTAATTCTTGAACATATGTACATATGAATCGAATAATGCATTGGTTGTTTGAACCTGATGGATATGAATAAAGCTGTAGCGTACATTCAAATTCAAATTCGGTACAATTTGAAATAGCAGCAATATTACGGCAAAATTACGCCCTCTAGGTCGCTACGGCACACACGGTTGGTAAAACACAAACGTTTGCGATATACACCATAATCCGAGATGGTTCACAGAGAGGAAGCATGTGCAAGCATGCACACAGTTGCCGTTTGAAAAGCGTGTGTGATGTCAGACAATATCACAAATGGTGCGTGCAAACTAAACGTTTGTATTAGTTGCCTTACCATACATGATTTTCAACCATGAATTGTTTCTGGTGAAGTATGCATCGTAAACGTTGCACCATAGAATAGTGTGTGTGATAGTTGTCTTGTACGACAATGTTACAATGGTCCGATGTTTCGTAATCCTGTCCGACACTCGTACGACGATTAGCTAATCTTCTTATTAGTGAACCGTTTCTAATGGGCCGCGCACCATACACGTTCTATAATAGTGAACCGTTTGTGATGGGCCATGCATCGTAAACGTAGCACCACAGAATACCAACTACGATGGCAATGCGAGCAGAAATGAGTAGGAGTACTGTAGGGTCCCTATCCCCGATGGTTTTTGGGTCGTGTGGGAAGGACCCCCCTATCGCCGTCATTCACTAGGTGACGGTTCCAAATGCCAAAGCGGAAAGGGGTTAAAAACCGTTTGTATAGCACCGATGCGTACTAGTGGATGCTCAATATGCAAGTAGCTTCACCAAGGTCTTTCATTGAAATTTTTTTATTCAAGTATCCTTTTATGCTATCCAAAAATTCTATATCATTTCCAATCAATAATATGTCATCCACATATAATATTAGAAATGCTACAAAGCTCCCACTCACTTTCTTGTAAATACATGCTTCCCTGTAAGTCTGTGTAAAACCATATGCTTTGATCACCTCATCAAAGCGTATACTCCAACTCCGAGATGCTTGCACCAGTTCATAGATGGATCGCTGGAACTTGCACACTTTGTTAGCACCTTTAGGATCGACAAAACCTTCTGGTTGTATCATATGCAACTCTTCTTTAAGAAATCCATTAAGGAATGCAGTTTTGGTGTCCATTTGCCATATTTCATAATCATAAAATGCGGAAATTGCTAACATGATTTGGACAGACTTAAGCTTCGATGCGGGTGAGAAAGTCTCATTGTAGTCAACTCATTGAACTTGTCAAAAACCTTTTGCGACAAGTCGAGCTTTGTAGATAGTAACATTACCATCAGCGTCAGTCTTCTTCTTGAAGATCCATTTATTTTCTATGGCTTGCCAATCATCGGGCAAGTCCAATAAAGTCCACACTTTGTTCTCATACATGTATCTTATCTTGGATTTCATGGCCTCAAGCCATTTATCAGAATCGTGCAAGCTTCTTCATAGTTCGTAGGTTCGCCTTAGTCTGGTAACATGACTTCTAGAATAGGATTACCGTACCATTCTGGTGCGCATCGTGCTCTGATTGAGTTACGAGGTTCAGTAGTAACTTGATCTGAAGTTTCATGATCATCATCATTAGCTTCCTCTCTAGTTGGTTAGGCATCACAGGAACGGTTTTCTGTGATGAGATATTTTCCAATTTGAGAGAAGGTACAGTTACCTCATCAAGTTCTACTTTCCTCCCACTCACTTCGTTCGAGAGAAACTCCTTCTCTAGAAATGTTCCATTCTTGGCAACAAAGATCTTGCCTTCGGATCTATGGTAGAAGGTGTACCCAATTGTTTCCTTAGGGTATCCTATGAAGATGCACTTCTCCGATTTGGGTTCGAGCTTATCAGGCTGAAGCCTTTATACATAAGTGTCGCAATCCCAAACTTTAAGAAACGATTGCTTAGGTTTATTTCCAAACCACAGTTCATACGGTGTCATCTCAACGGATTTAGACGGTGCCCTATTTAACGTGAATGCAGTTGTCTCTAATGCATAACCCCAAAAGGATAGTGGTAAATCGGTAAGAGACATCATAGATTGCACCATAAGTACGGTTACGATGTTCGGACACACCATTACGCTGTGGTGTTCCAGGTGGCATGAGTTCTGAAACTATTCCACATTCTTTTTAATGAGGGCCAAACTCGTAACTCAAATATTCGCCTCCACGATCAGATCGTAGAAACTTTTTTTTCTTATTACGATGATTCTCCACTTCACTCTGAATTTTTTTTGAACTTTTCAAATGTTTCAGACTTGTGTTTGATTAAGTAGATATACCCATACCTACTCAAATCATTTATGAAGGTCAAAAAAATGATACCCATCGTGTTCTTCAACATTCATCGGACCACATACATCAGTATGTATTATTTCCAACAAGTCATTAGCTCGCTCCATTGTTCTAGAGAATGGAGTTTTAGTCATCTTACCCATGAGGCATGTAAGGGAGTCCTGGATTAAGGGGTCCTTGGGTGTCCGGCCTATTTGATATGGGTTGGACTGATGGGTCGTGAAGATATAAAGCGGAAGACTTTCCCCCATGTCCGGGTAGGACTCCCCTATGCGTGGATGGCAAGATTGGTGTCCGGATATGTAATTTCATTCCTCTACAAACTGACTCTGTACAACCCTAGGCCCCTCCGGTGTGTACATAAACCGGAGGGTTTAGTCCATAGAGGCTCTCAGAATTTATATAGGCTAGACATCTAGGGTTTAGCCATTACGTCTAGGGTTTAGCCATTACGATCTTGAGGTAGATCAACTCTTGTAACCCCTATACTCATCAAATACAATCAAGAAGGACGTGGGGTTTTACCTCCATTAAGAGGGCCCAAACCTGGGTAAACATAGTGTTCCCTTTGTCCCTTGTTACCTTCGATCCTCAAACGCACAGTTCAGGACCCCCAACCCGAGATCGGCTGGTTTTGACACCGACATTGGTGCTTTCACTGAGAGTTCCACTGTGTCATCGGCAGAAGGTTCGATGGCTCGTGGGATCATTGACAACGATGTTGTTTCTAGGGAAACTTTCCTCTCTGGTCAACTTTTTGTGTTTGGCGGCTTCGCTCTGCATGCCAATTCAACTGGTCACCTTGAATAGATCGACAGCTACACCCGTGGTCATCAGATCAGGTTCAGAAGCCTGAATTATATCGCTGATATCCGAAGAGACTTGATCTTCGAAGGGTTCTCAGCCTCGACCGTTGTTGAAGGAAATATGCCCTAGAGGTAATAATAAAGTTGTTATTTATATTTCCTCATATCATGATAAATGTTTATTATTCATGCTATAATTGTATTAACCGGAAACTTAGTACATGTGTGAATACATAGACAAACAGAGTGTCCCTAGTATGCCTCTACTTGACTAGCTCGTTAATCAAAGATGGTTAAGTTTCCTAGCCATGGACATGTGTTGTCATTTGATGAACGGGATCACATCATTAGAGAATGATGTGATGGACAAGACCCATCCGTTAGCTTAGCACTATGATTGTTTAGTTTATTGCTATTGCTTTCTTCATGATTATGCAACTCCCGAATACCAGTGGAACACTTAGTGTGCTAACAAACGTCACAACGTAACTGGGTGATTATAAAGATGCTCTACAGGTGTCTCCGATGGTGTTTGTTGAGTTGGCATAGATCGAGATTAGGATTTGTCACTCCGATTGTCGGAGAGGTATCTCTGGGCCCTCTCGGTAATGCATATCACTATAAGCCTTGCAAGAAATGTGACTAATGAGTTAGTTGCGGGATGATGCATTACGAAACGAGTAAAGAGACTTGCTGGTAACGAGATTGAACTAGGTATTGAGATATCGACGATCGAATCTTGGGCAAGTAACATACCGATGACAAAGGGAACAACGTATGTTGTTATGCGCTTTGACCAATAAAGATCTTCGTAGAATATGTAGGAACCAATATGAGCATCCAGGTTCCACTATTGGTTATTGGCCGGAGATGAGTCTGGTCATGTCTACATAGTTCTCGAACCCGTAGGGTCCGCACGCTTAATGTTCGATGATGATCGGTATTATGAGTTTATGTGCTTTGATGTACCGAAGGTTGTTCTGAGTCCCGGATGAGATCACGGACATGATGAGGAGTCCTAAAATGGTCGAGACATAAAGATTGATATATTGGAAGTTTATATTCGGACACCGGAAAGGTTTCGGGGGTCACCGGATAAATACCGGAGTACCGGGGGGTTACCGGAACCCCCTGGGGGTCAATGGGCCTTCATGGGCCTTAGTGAAAATAGAGGGCAGCAAGGGAGCTGCGGGGCGCCCCCCCAAGGCCTAAACCGAATTTGTTTAGGGCTTGGGGGGCGCCTCCCTCTTTCCTTCTCCCCTCCTCCTCTTTCCTTCCCCTCCTAGTTGGACTAGGAAAGGGGAACCTACTCCTAGTAGGAGTAGGATTCCCCCCTTGGGGCGCACCCTATGAGGCCGCCGGCCCCTCCCATTGCTCCTTTATATATAGGGGCAGTGGGTACCCTAGAATACACGAGTTGATCTCTTAGCCGTGTGTGGTGCCCCCCTCCACATATTTCCACCTCGGTCATATCGTTGTAGTGTTTATGCGAAGCCCTACGTCGGTAACTTCATCATCAACGTCATCACGTCGTTGTGCTGACGAAGCTCTCCCCCGACACTCAGCTAGATCTAGAGTTCATGGGACGTCACCAAGCTGAACGTGTGCAGATCGCGGAGGTGTCGTACCTTCGGTGCTAGGATCGGTCGGATAGTGAAGACGTACGACTACATCAACCGTGTTGTCATAACGCTTCCACTTATGGTCTATGATTGTACGTGGACAACACACTTTCCTCCTCGTTGCTATGCATCACCTAGATGGATCTTGCGTGTGCATAGGAATTTTTTTGAAATTACTGTGTTCCCCAACAGTGGCATCTGAGCCGGGTCTATGCGTAGATATTATATGCACGAGTAGAACACAAAGGAGTTGTGGGCGTGGGTACATAAATATTGCTTGACGTCACTAGTTGATTGTTGATTCAGCGGTATCATTGGATGAAGCGGCTCAGACCGACATTACGCGTACGCTTACACGAGACTGGTTCTACCGACGTGCTTCGCACACAGGTGGCTAGTGGGTGTCAGTTTCTCCAACTTTAGTTGAATCGGATTCAATTAACAGGGTTCTTTCTGAAGATCAAAAAGCAATCACTATATCGCGTTGTGGTTTTGATGCGTAGGTAAGAATGGTTCTTGCTAGAAGCCCATAGCAGCCACGTAAAACTTGCAACAACAAAGTAGAGGATGCCTAACTTGTTTTTGCAGGGCATGTTGTGATGTGATATGGTGAAGACATGATGCTAAATTTTATTTTATGAGATGATCATGTTTTGTAACAGAGTTATCGGCAACTGGCAGGAGCCATATGGTTGTCTCTTTATTGTATGAAATGCAATCGCCATGTAATTACTTTACTTTATCACTAAGCGGTAGCGATAGTCGTAGAAGCAATAGTTGGCGAGACGACAACGATGCTTCGATGGAGATCAAGGTGTCAAGCCGGTGACGATGGTGATCATGACAGTGCTTTGAAGATGGAGATCAAAGGCACAAGATGATGATGGCCATATCATATCACTTATATTTGATTGCATGTGATGTTTATCCTTTATGCATCTTATTTTTCTTAGTTCGGCGGTAGCATTATGAGATGATCTCTCACTAAATTTCAAGGTACAAGTGTTCTCCCTGAGTATGCACCATTGCTACAGTTCGTCGTGCCGAGACACCACGTGATGATCAGGTGTGATAAGCTCTATGTTCACATACAGTGGGTGCAAGCCAGTTTTGCACATGCACAATACTCGGGTTAAACTTGATGAGCCTAGCATGTGCAGATATGGCCTCTGAACACTGAGACCGAAAGGTCGAGCGTGAATCATATAGTAGATATGATTAACATAGTGATGTTCACCATTGAAAACTACTCCATCCCACTTGATGATCGGACATAGTTTAGTTGATATGGATCACGTGATCACTTAGATGATTAGAGGGATGTCTATCTAAGTGGGAGTTCCTAAGTAATTGAACTTTAATTTATCATGAACTTAGTCCTGATAGTATTTGCATATCTACGTTGTAGATCAATTGCTCGCATATAGCTTCCCCGTTTTATTTATGATATGTTCCTAGAGAAAACTATGTTGGAAGATGTTAGTAGCAATGATACGGACTAGCTCTGTGATCTGAGGATTATCCTCATTGCTGCATAGAAGAATTATGTCCTTGATGCACCGCTAGGTGATGGACCTATTGCAGGAGCAGATGCAGATGTTATGAACGTTTGGCAAACCTCGGTATGATGACTACTTGATAGTTTAGTGCGCCATACTTTACGGCTTAGAACCAGGACTTCAAAGACGTTTTGAACGCCACTGAGCATATAAGATGTTCCAAGAGCTGAAATTGGTATTTCAGACTCATGCCCGAGTCGAGAGGTATGAGACCTCTGACAAGTACTTTGCCTACAAGATGGAGGAGAATAGCTCAACCAGTGAGCATGTGCTCAGAATGTCTGAGTACTACAATCGCTTGAATCAAGTGGGAGTTAATCTTCCAGATAAGATAGTGGTTGAAAGAGTTCTCTAGTCACTATCGCCATTTACTGGAACTTCGTGATGAACTATAATATGTAAGGGATGACAAAAATGATTCACGAGCTCTTCGCGATGCTGAAATCGACGAAGGTAGAAATCAAGAAAAGCATCAAGTGTTGATGGTTGACAAGACCACTAGTTTCTAGTAAAAGGGCAAGGGAAAGAAAGGGAACTTCAAGAAGAGTGGCAAGCAAGTTTCCACTCCCATGAAGAAGCCCAAAGCTAGACCCAAGCCTGAAACTAAGTGCTTCTACTGCAAAGGAAATGGTCACTGGAAGCAGAACTACCCCAAATACTTGGCGGATAAGAAGGATGGCAAAGTGAACAAAGGTATATTTGATATACAGATTATTGATGTGTACTTTACTAGTGTTCATAGTAACCCCTAGGTATCTGATACCAATTCAGTTGCTAAGATTAATAACTCTAAATAGGAGTTACAAAATGAATAGAGACTAGTTGAGGGCAAAGTGACGATGTGTGTTGGAAGAGATTCCAAGGTTAATAAGATCACCATCGCATACTCCCTCTACCTTCGGGATTAGTGTTGAACCTATATAAATGTTATTTGGTGTTTGCGTTGAGCATAATATGATTGGATCATGTTTATTGCAATACGGTTATTCATTTAAGTCAAAGAATAATTGTTGTTCTGTTTACATGAATAGAAACTTCTATGGTCATACACTTAAAATAAATGGTTTATTGAATCTCGATCGTAGTGATACACATATTCATAATATTGAAGCCAAAAGATGCAAAGTTAATAATGATAGTGCAACTTATTTATGGCACTGCCGTTTAGGTCATATTGGTGTAAAGCGCATGAAGAAACTCCATGCTGATAGGCTTTTGGAATCACTTGATTATTAATCACTTGATACTTGCGAACCATGCCTCATGGGCAAGATGACTAAGACTCCGTTCTCCGGAACAATGGAGCGAGAAACTGACTTATTGGAAATAATACATAGTGATGTATGCGATCTGATGAGTGTTGAGGCTCGCGGCGGGTATCTTTATTTTCTAACCTTCACAGATGATTTGAGCAGATATGGGTATATCTACTTGATGAAACATAAGTCTGAAACATTTGAAAAGTTCAAAAAAATTCAGAGTGAAGTGGAAAATCATCATAACAACAAAATAAAGTTTCTACGATCTGATCGCGGTGACGAAATATTTGAGTTACGAGTTTGTTCTTCATCTGAAACAATGTGGAATAGTTTCGCAACTCACGCCGCCTAGAACACCACAACATAATGGTGTGTCCGAACGTCGTAACCGTACTTTATTAGATATGGTACGATCTATGATGTCTCTTACGGATTTACCACTATCGTTTTGGGGTTATGCATTAGAGACAACTGCATTCACGTTAAAAAGAGCACCATCTAAATCCATTGAGACGACACTGTATGAACTATGGTTTGGCAAAGAAACCCAAGTTGTCGTTTCTTAAAGTTTGGGGTTGTGATGCTTATGTGAAAAAGTTTCAGCCTGATAAGCTCAAAACCAAATCGGAGAAGTGCATCTTCATGGGATACCCAAAAGAAACTATTGGGTAAACCTTCTATCACAGATCTGAAAGGCGAGATCTTTGTTGCTAAGAGTGGATCCTTTCTAGAGAAGGAGTTTCTCTTGAAAGAAGTAATCAGGAGGAAAGTAGAACTTGATGAGGTAATCGTACCTTCTCCCAAATTGGAAAGTAGTTCATCACAGAAATCAGTTCTAGTGATTCCTACACCAATTAGTGAGGAAGCTAATGATAATGATCATGAAACATCACATCAAGTTACTACCGAACCTCGTAGGTCAACCAGAGTATGGTCCGCACCAGAGTGGTACAGTAATCCTTTCTGGAAGTCATGTTACTAGACCATGACGAACCTACGAACTACGAGGAAGCGATGATGAGCCCAGATTACGCGAAATGTCTTAAGGCCATGAAATCTGAGATGGGATCCATGTATAAAGAACAAAGTATGGACTTTGATTGACTTGCCCGATGATCGGCGAGCCATTGAGAATAAATGGATCTTCAAGAGCAAGACAGACGCTGATAGTAGTGTTACTATCTACAAAGCTCGAATTGTCGCAAAAAGGTTTTCGACAAGTTCAAAGTGTTGACTATGATGAGATTTTCTCACTCGTATCGATGCTTAAAAGTCTGTATGAATCATGTTAGTAGTTGTCGCATTTTATGAAATCTGACAAATGGATGTCAAAACTATGTTCCTTAATGGATTTATTAAAGAAGAGTTGTGTATGATGCAACTAGAAGGTTTTGTCAATCGTAAAGATACTAACAAAGTGTGCAAGCTCCAGTGATCCATTTATGGACTGGTGCAAGCCTCTCAGAGTTCGAATATGCACTTTGATAGTGTGATCAAAGCATATAGTTTTATACAGACTTGTGGTGAAGGCTGTTTTTACAAAAGTGAGTGGGAGTACTACAGCCTTTCTGATAAGTATATGTGAGTGACATATTGTTGATCAAAAATGATGTAGAATTTTTTGGAAAGCATAAAGGAGTGTTTGCAAGGAGTTTTTCAAAGAAAGACCTCGGTGAAGCTGCTTACACATCGAGCATCAAGATCTATAGAGATAGATCAAGACACTTGATAAGATTTTTCAATGAGTACATACCTTGATAAGATTTTGAAGTAGTTCAAAATGGAGTAGTCAAAGAAGGAGTTCTTGCCTGTGTTACAAGGTGTGAAGTTGAGTAAAGACTCAAAACCTGACCACGGCAGAAAATAGAAAGAGAATGAAAAATCATTCCCTATGCCTCAGTCATAGGTTCTATAAAGTATGCTATGCTGTGTACCAGTCCTATTGTATACCTTAGCATGATTTTGGCAAGGGGGTACAATAGTGATCTAGCAGTAGATCACTAGACAGCGGTGAAAATTATCCTTAGAGGACTAAGGAAATATTTCTCAGTTATGGAGGTGATAAAAGATTTCATCCTAAAGAGTTGCATCGATGCAAGCTTTTTACACCGATATAGATGACTCTAAGTCTCGATCTAGATACATATTGAAAGTGGGAGCAATTAGCTAGAGTAGCTCCGTGCAGAGTATTGTAGACATAGAAATTTGCAAAATACATACGGATATAAATGTTGCAGACCCGTAGACTAAACTTCTCTCACAAGCAAAACATGATCACCCTTTGGGTGTTAATCACATAGCGATGTGAACTAGATAATTGATTCTAGTAAACCCTTTGGGTATTATTCACATAAAGATGTGAACTAATCACATAAAGATGTGAACTATTGGTGTGAAATTACATGACGATGTGAACTAGATTATTGGCTCTAGTGCAAGTGGGAGACTGAAGGGAATATGCCCTAGAGGCAATAATAAAGTTGTTATTTATATTTCCTTATATCATGATAAATGTTTATTATTCATGCTAGAATTGTATTAACCAGAAACTTAGTACATGTGTGAATACATAGACAAACAGAGTGTCCCTAGTATGCCTCTACTTGACTAGCTCGTTAATCAAAGATGGTTAAGTTTCCTAGCCATGGACATGTGTTGTCATTTGATGAACGGGATCACATCATTAGAGAATGATGTGATGGACAAGACCCATCCGTTAGCTTAGCACTATGATCATTTAGTTTATTGCTATTACTTTCTTAATGACTTATACATGTTCCTATGACTATGAGATTATGCAACTCCCGAATACCGGAGGAACACTTAGTGTGCTATCAAACGTCACAACGTAACTGGGTGATTACAAAGAAGCTCTACAGGTGTCTCCGATGGTGTTCGTTGAGTTGGCATAGATCAAATTAGGATTTGGCACTCTGATTGCCGGAGAGGTATCCCTGGGCCCTATCGGTAATGCACATCACTATAAGCCTTGCAAGTAATGTGACTAATGAGTTAGCTGCAGGATGAAGCATTACGGAATGAGTAAAGAGACTTGCCAATAACGAGATTGAACTAGGTATTGAGAAACCGATGATCGAATCTCGAGCAAGTAACGTACCGATGACAAAGGGAACAACGTATGTTGTTATGTAGTTTGACCGATAAAGATCTTCGTAGAATATGTAGGAACCAATATGAGCATCCAGGTTCCACTATTGGTTATTGACCGGAGATGAGTCTTGGTCATGTCTACATAGTTCTCGAACCCGTAGGGTCCACATGCTTGACGTTCGATGACGATCGGTATTACGAGTTTATGTGTTTTGATATACCGAAGGTTGTTCGGAGTCCCGAATGAGTTCACAGACATGAGGAGTCTCAAAATGGTCGAGACATAAAGATTGATATATTGGAAGGTTACATTCGGACAACGGAAAGGTTCCGGGGGTCACCGGATAAATACCGGAGTACCGGGGAGTTACCGGAACCCCCCTGGGGGGTCAATGGGCCTTCATGGGCCTTAGTGGAAATAGAGGGAAGCAAGGGAGCTATGTGGCGCTCCCCCTAGGCCCAAACCTAATTGGTTTAGGGCTTGGGGGTCGGCCCCCTCTTTCCTTCGCCCCTCCTCCTCTTTCCTTCCCCTCCTAGTTGGACTAGGAAAGGGGGAACCTACTCCTAGTAGGAGTAGGATTACCCCCTTGGGACGCACCTTATGAGGCCGCCAGACCCTCCCATTTCTCCTTTATACACAGGGGTAGCGGGGCACCCTAGAACACACAAGTTGATCTCTTAGCCGTGTGCGGTGCCCCCCTCCATAGATTTCCACCTCGGTCATATCGTTGTTGTGCTTAGGCGAAGCCCTATGTCGGTAACTTCATCATGGCCGTCATCACGCTGTCGTGCTGAAGAAGCTCTCCCCCGACACTCAGCTGGATCTAGAGTTCGTGGGACATCACCGAGCTAAACGTGTGTAGATCGTGGAGGTGCCGTACCTTCAGTGCTAGGATCGGTCGGATCGTGAAGATGTACGACTACATCAACCACGTTGTCATAACGCTTCTGCTTACGGTCTACGAGGGTACGTGGACAACACTCTTTCCCCCTTGTTGCTATGCATCACCTAGATGGACCTTGCGTGTGCGTAGAATTGTTTTTTGAAATTACTGCGTTCCCCAACAGCTATTCCTCATCTACAAGAAGGAAACCCGTCGGATCCACCATCAGGCTCCGTTTAAAGATCAACTATCGTTCCTGCCCTGGCCCTAGATCCAAACCGGACCACCTTGTCCGAAGATGGGAGTATGAACCCCGTCGGACCATCTCCTACTACGGAGCTCCCTGCCGGAGACCCAGAGGTGACCGTATTATCGGCAGCCTGGAATCAAACAGGACTCTCCCTATCATCGAGATGCCGGACTCACCTCTGGATGCTAACTCCGAACTCTCGAGGTCTGCGTCCATTGAGCACAGTCAGGTGGCATTCAGTGCCGCAGGTCCTGGGTTGCCCGTCCAGCCTTCGCTCCTAAACGAGGCTCTGGTCTTAATGCGATCTCTCGCCATTACAGAAGTATCACCTCCAAACTACGCCCATCCCGAACTAAGGGCTGAGAGTAGGGAATTTTACGTCCCACCCACCACGCACTTGATAGCCACTGTCGAGGACCTAACCGACATGCTAGATTACGCCTCCGAGGACATCGACGGATGGACGATGACGAAGGAGCCGAATCAGGCCAAAACCTACCCATCACTGGACGTTGGACGACCACTTCTACATACGACGTGTACATGGTGGATACGCCCGAAAATAAAGACGAGGATGGCACTTAAGATCCGATCAAGGACAAGCCTGTTGAAGCACCACCAAAGCACCGACGTCAGCGGTGCCGCTCACGATCGCGTTGGGAAAAGGACAATAATACCGGCACCGGAGACAATAACACCCCGGACAACGCCGAAGACTCCGATCACCCCATCATGCCTACCCCTGAGCAGGATGAATGGGAAGAAGGAGAAGTCAACCCAGACGAACCTGTCAATCATGAGGATTCGGAAGATAGTAACTATCTATCGATCTTCGAGGAAGATGTTAGCCTCGGTAACGAAGATTTTATCATACCAGAGGAACCCCTTGAGCAAGAACGCTTCAAGCAACGACTTATCGCCACTGCGAGGACCCTGAAAAAGAAACAGGAACAGCTTCAAGCCGAACAGGATACGCTCAACGATAGGTGGACCAAGGTCCTGACCACTGAAGAATACGGCTTTGAGCGCCCAACAAAAAGCTACCCGAAGTGCAGGCTGCTACCACAATTTGACGATGAGGCCCTTGAGCCAGTACCGTCAAGATATAACCATGCTGATGAACCAAAACGACGACAACGTGGATGGGACAAAGCGGTTACTTACGCCGAACACCAGCCCGCGCCACCTCATCGTCGAGGCAAAGAGGTAGCGGCTCCGGGCCATACCTACGACTTATGTTAGGACCTGGAAAAATAGAGCCGGTCAGACTAGATCAATCTATGGATCAAGGGGTCATGCTCCAACACGAGATGACGGCCATCAAGCTTAGCGCGATAAGCATAACCAAACTCGGG
Source organism: Triticum aestivum (assembly GCF_018294505.1). Taxonomy (NCBI): domain Eukaryota; kingdom Viridiplantae; phylum Streptophyta; class Magnoliopsida; order Poales; family Poaceae; genus Triticum; species Triticum aestivum. Next base: position 163,399,988 of record NC_057800.1, on the reverse strand, counting down.
CTGAACACCGAACATGGATGTCATCTGAACTCCATCGTGATTTTGCCTAATACAAAGGCGCCACACACCCCTTGTTCTTTACCGATGAGGTAGTGCAGCACCAGTTTCTAGAAGGGTTTAAACCCGTAAACATTGAAGCATACGATGAAACAACAGATCCTGTTGTATGGATTGAAGATTTTCTTCTCCATATTCACGTGGCTCACGGTGATGATCCCCCTAAAGCTAAAAGGACCAGCACGACACTGGTTGAATAGCCTCCTAGAGAACTCTATTGGCAGCTGGGAAGAATTGGATGATACTTTTAGAGACAACTTCCAAGGTACTTATGCCCGGCCACCGGACGCTGATGACCTTAGTCACATAGTCCAGCAACCCGGGGAGTCAGCCCGCAAACTCTGGACTCGGTTCATAATTAAAAAGAACCAAATCATCGACTGTCCGGACACCGAAGCCTTAGCGGCCTTTAAACACAACGTCCAGGTTGAATGGCTCGCCCGACACCTCGGTCAGGAAAAGCCGAAGACTATGGCAGCTCTTACTACACTTATGATCCGCTTTTGCGCGGCGGAAGATAGCTGGTTGGCTCGTAGAAGCAACAGTACCAGCGACCCTGGCACCTCTGAAGCCAAGGATGGTAATGGAAGGCCATGACGCCACAAAAACAAGCGTCGGAACAACAATGAAGAAACTAAAGATACAGCGGTCAACACCGGATTCAGTGGCTCTAAACCCGGTTAGCGGAAGAAGCCATTCAAAGGAAATAGAGATGGTCCATCTAACTTGCACAAGGTACTAGACAGGCCTTGCTAGATTCATGGCACCCCCGACAAGCCTGACAACCACTCCAACAGAAACTGTTGGGTCTTTAAACAGGCCAGTAAGTTAAATACCGAGCATAAGGGGAAAGGGCCTCAAAGTGAGGACGATGATGAGCCCCGTCCACCGAATACAGGGGGACAGAAGAAATTTCCCCCTGAGGTGAAAACAGTGAACATGATATATGTCACACATATCCCCAAGAGGGAGCGCAAGCACGCACTAAGGGACGTCTACGCAGTAGAGCCTGTCGCCCCAAAATTCAACCCATGGTCGGCTTGTCCGATCACCTTCGATCATAGGGACCACCCAACTAGTATCTGTCACCGAGGTTCGGTGGCCCTGGTACTCGACCCAATCATTGCTGGATACCATCTCACTCGAGTCCTTATGGACGGCGGCAACAGTCTTAACCTGATTTATCAAGACACTGTCCGTAAAATGGGTATTGACCCATCAAGAATCAAGCCTAGTAACACCACCTTTAAAGGAGTGATACCCGGCGTAGAGGCCCACCGCACGGGCTCATTAACATTGGAAGTAGTCTTCGGTTCGCTAGATAACTTCCAAAGCGAAGACTTGATCTTCGACATTGTCCCCTTTCGCGGTGGTTATCACGCGCTACTCAGATGAACTGGCTTCACCTGTTTCAATGCAGTCCCGCACTATGCTTATTTAAAGCTCAAAATGCTCGGACCGCGCGGTGTTGTCACAGTCGACGGAAATATGGAGCGCTCCCTCCGTACTGAGGAGCACACCGCGGCCCTTGCAGCCGAGGTGCAGAGCGGCCTCATCAAGCCGAACAATTCATCGGTGCTTAAGACCCCGGACACTGCTAAGTGAGTCCGGCCTACTCTACAGAACGACATCTCGGTGGATCCAAAGCTTGACTAGCAGTCTCGCCTCCGCCGATCGCCCCATACACTACAAAAAAATACACTTCTGTGATGATGCGTGTTTGTCACAGTAGGTCACATTTTCCGTCATGCATGTACATCCATGACGATTTTATGACAGAATCAAGATAGTCATACATGTGCTGTCATAGAAGTGTTCCATGACATTACCAAAATTATCATCACGGAAGTGTCCACTTCCATGACGATAAATCGCGTGTCATATAAGTGCTTTCATCAAGGGTGACCGACACGTGGAATCCACCATAACGGGTCACCATTAAGCTATCGTGTCCGTTTTTGGATCCGATAACCCATTAATAGCCTAGACTAATGAGGATTTTCCACGTGTAAAATTGTCATTGGCCCGAGGAAACACGTGTTGGCTCACCGTTGGGACAGATGTCATCCATTCATTGGACAGGAGGCGCCTATGATACGTCGGCACGTGGCATGGCCCAACAGAGGCCCATTCCGGTGAAAAGTCCGGCCCGTTTGAGTTGGTCAAATGGTAACGGGTCGACCCACGGAAAGCCTGTTAAGGGCATGTTCGTATATAGCCCATTTACGGCCCGTTACGGCCTACCGGAATTAAGCCTAGTAGCTTCATCTGGGCCGTCCAATATGATTCCAGCCCATTGTAACTTCCGGCCCATGTATGGCCCATGATTTCTTTCGGCCCATACGAGGCCATTTGTAACTCTTGGCCCATTAACGGCCCATGGTGAATCTGGCTCGCAATGAATAATGTATGGCTTTATACCCATTAACGGCCCATTATTCCATTGGGCCGTTTCCAACCCGTGTTATCTTTCGGCCTTCTAAGGGCCCATTTATTCTTGGGCTTACTTCCAGCATTCGGTTACTTACAGCCAGTTAATGGCCTTTTCTGCTTTTGGGCCAAATTCAGCCCGTGGTTACAATCGGCCCATTTGCGGCCCGTTAATCCGTTGGGCCGTTTTCGTAGCATCATCAAATACAGCAGATTAACAACAGTCCGTTATGGTCGGCCCATGAACGGACGATTCCAAATCTAGCCCGTTTATAGCCCATAATGCGGTCTATTATTGGCCCATGTTTGGCCGATCGATCAAACGGTTCGTAGATGGCCCATTGATGCTATGACCCATAGAAGGCCCATCGTTTCTATGGCCCTTAGAAGGCCCATTGTTTCTATGACCCGTAGGAGGCCCATGGTAACTATAGTAAATATGTAGCCCATGGTTATTGTGGACTAGTTTTAAAAAATAGGTTATTGCGGCCACTAGCAAACCGCGGAAAAACAACTGCACTGACTACAAGCAAACAAATAAACAAGACAACAAGGAAATAAATAAGCAAGCAACTTACACTAGGCTATCACGGATATTACACATATTACATCCACTAGGCATCAAAGTTCGCCACCAGTGCAAATATAGGGAACAAAGCCGCATATCATATACACTGATTGTCAAACTTGGCGACCAGTGCAAATAAACGCCACAACAAAACAAGTCCAGAACTGAGACCTCTTCAGAAGAGCTCAAGAAACAATATCTTGGGTACCCATAATGCTGGCAAGGTTCTTAGCAAGCTTATTAACTTTCTCTTGTTTGGCGCTTAAATCCTCCAGCACTTGCTGTTGCACAAGAAAGTATGCAGGGACTTCCTTAGTCCTTCGACTTCTTGCCGCAGCACTGATGCCTTTCAGCTTGTAGCTGATACTGAAGAAGCCAAAGTGATTCAGGCAGCGAGTAACTCCAACACTACATCAACGCAGTACTGTGGGGTTTTCTCACTGTCTACAAGATCATTTTTATCACCTTTCTTGGAGACCAACAGGGTTTTCTCACTATCTTGAACCTTATCTGCATTACTTTCTCTACCATTGCATAGTGGGGTGCTCTTCTCCAATATTATGTTCGCATACTACAAGAGAAACAAGCAGACACATCACAGGTTTAGCATGTAGTATACGAAACTCATTTTGGTAAACCGGTTCAGTAGTAAGGTGGACAGGATAACAACATGAAACAAACATATATCTATATACTATGGTCACTGTATTGTCCATATCATTCTAGTTTATGTTGCCAAATCAAAATAGGGACATAGTTCAACTCATATATTTTTAAGACACAACAGCATAGACACAATATAAGTGTGAGAAAATACATAGCATTGGCGACACTTGTAATGTGCATCACATGAGAACATAACTGTTTATACAACTGAAACTGAAATCAACATAGAGCAAGAAGTTAGAACAGCAATCCAGTTAAAGAAATAGGTTTAAAACATACCTGTTGCGCCATTGGAGTTTCAATTGGATCCTTGAGTAAATACAGTGATGCAACAACAAAGGAGTATGGACCATAGCTACGGAATTTAACCTGAGAACAGTTGCTCTTCTTCTTTAAACATGGAGTTTGGGTTCGCTGTGGTGGTCTTCGTGCTTTGGGCACTGCAGTTGCTTTACAAACTGCTCGTGTGGGGATACTCTGTGTTGGACATGGTGCTTTGTCCACTAGAAGTGGATTACTATCCGCTGGGATTGGGGTTAGATGGGTTGTAGCTGGTTCTCTGCCCAATGGTGTAAGTGTGCAATCTGGAAGGGTCTCGATTATGTGTGGTGGTGCTAGTTTCTGGGCCAGTACAACCATGGTTCTATCTGCATCGACGGGTAGCACTGTCTTTTGTGAAGAACGGGTTTTTGCTCCCTTAGATACTGCCATCACCCCCTCCAATTCAAATGGTTGATAAACAAGAAAAGAAATTGAACGTACAGACATTGTATGATAGATAGATGTGGTAATTCACATATATGTTGTCTAACCAAACAAGATAGCATGACACAATTTCACATATATGATGCCTAACTAAACAAGATAGGATGACACGGTTTCATATATATGATGGATAACTTAACAGGATATAATGGCATAATTCAACATATGATGAGTATCTAAACAGGCTGACATGACAAAACTATATGATGTCTTTCTAAAATAGGTTGGGATGAAATAATTCACATACATGTTGTCTAAGTATACAGGATGGCATGACACAATTGACATGATTGATTCATATACTAAGCAGCTGGCACTCGCATGTATGATCTCTAAACTAAGCAGATGGAATTCAATATTGTGCATATGATGTCTAAACTAAGCAATGCAAGACAATATATGCATGACATGAGAAATATAAACATTTCAAGTTAGAGCATACACCTGAGGTGGGATATAGGACTGGTCATATGTCTCTGAATCCTCCTCTGAGGAGCTCCCTGTAACCATCGAGATATATGCTTCAACAGGTACCATTGCCTGCTCTGAAGACCTTGTTTTCACTCCTAATTTTTCCATAACCAGCTCAAATGGCTGATACACATGAAGAGTAGTTCAATATACATAGATTGTCGATAAATGGAATATGTAATGAAAAAAAACATGGCATGAGATAATTCACATATATGATGCGTGGCTACATGGCGGTGCATAATTCACATATATGATAATTGGCTGAAAAACATGGCATTGCATAATTCGCATATCTGATATAGAAAGCAAACAGGAGGCATTCGCACAAAGCATGTCTAATCTAAGAAAATGGCATGGCAATGCAAGACACCATATGCATGATATGAGCAATATAACCCTACCAAGTTAGAGCATGCACCTCGAGGGGGATACGACTGGTCATCTGTCTCTAAATCCTCCTTTGAGGAGCTATCTGTAACCAGGAAGAAATCCGCATTGACAGGTAGCACTGACTGCTCAGAAGACCTTGTTTTCACTCCAGATTTTCCCATGACCGACTCAAATGGCTGATGCACAGGGAAGAGTAGATGAATGTATAAACATTGTTGACAAATGGAATACATTATGAAAAAAATATGTCATGATACAATTCACATATATGATGACTAGCTAAACAGGATGGCATTGCATGATTCACGTATATGATGCTTGGCTAAAGAAGATGGCATTGCATAATTCCCATATACTCCCTCCGTTACTAAATATTTGTCTTTTTAGAGATTTCAAATGGACTACCACATACGGATGTATATAGACATATTTTAGAGTGTAGATTCACTCATTTTGCTCTATATGTAGTCACTTGTTGAAATCTCTAAAAAGATAAATATTTAGGAATGGTGGGAGTATGATATAGAAACCAAACAGGTGGCATTCACACAAAGTAAATCTAAACTAAGCTGATGACATATCAGATGTATAATATAAGCAATGCGATGCGCCATATGCATGATATGACCAACATCAGCATGCCAGGTTAGAGCAAACACCTCACGTGGTAAATAGGAGTGGTTGGCTCCCTCTGAATCCCCATCTAAACAGTTATCTTCCTCTGGAATACAATCTCGAATGGCGGGAGGGGGCCCACTTCGCCCACCATGGAGCGGCGTCTGCATGACATTATATTCCCATGCAATGATCTTCTCTTTTTCTCTACATGTTCAATATGATTGTGTACAATAACTGACATGCATAATAAAAAATAGTTAGATTTTGTAAGGCCTAAGGGGTGCATGCAGAAATCAAGACTGATGGTAGCAAATGAGTGGATATATCCAAAAGTAATGATAGCATGTAGATTATAGCTTCAGTTTTAAACAGATAGAGAATGGATCATCTACTGTTTGTTGCCCACCCAACATGAACCACATAGAAGACCCCAGATAAACCAAATAGTAGATAGATACTATTCGTTGCTACCACGATATGAGACCCACGGGCATTTTAAAACTCAAGTTTGAACAATAAAGTAGCAGGTAATAATAACCGATGTATAACGTAAGCAAACACAAAAGACTGCGACCTCTCTTCCGGAACTGTGTAGTCCTCAGGTTCATCTGCTCAGTCAATGATGGTAATGCAGTTGGCGTGGCTGCCGGCAACAGGGAAGATGATCTGAGGTGGCGAAAGAAAGTCTGCAGGGGCGATCTCTGCTGTAGTGAACGCTTCTGTCGATGGTGCACCTCGGGTGGGGTGGATGACAGCACGGTAGGAGCAAGACATAACATAGAGAGTTTTCTTTGACGCCTATCTAAAAGTGAAGTAAATCTGTAAGGGCTCCTTAGAATTGGAGGATTCTATAAACGCAGGGACAGGAAAAACACAGGAATAGGATAGGAATGCACGTGCAAAACAGAGCATTTGGAAACATAGGATTTCTGTCAACATGAGTGTTTGGTTCACATGAATTGGAAGAACAAAGGAATGGAGAAACGTGGTCAAATTAAAGTCAAACCACGTGAAAATGAAAAAAATAATAAGAATATTATTATGCCAATAATGCAATTGGTCCTGTTCTTCATGCATATTAATTTGAAAAGGACATCCAAGTGGATATTAAAATTCCTACATTTTCTCTTTGAAAGAGGCACCAAAGGAAAAAAATCCTCCAGTTTTGCTTTGCTCCACTCCTTCTAACCAAATGCATGAATAGTAGTACCATAGTAGTTCCATAGCAAAGGTCCCTGAGGTATCGACATGAATGCAGAGTAACAAAGTGATGCAACAAGTGTACAACCTCTTTGGCATAGCCATGTCGACCTCAACATCATTGGGTTGGATGTGGAGGATGGTGATGCTGGTGTGACTGTCGGAGGCGGGGAAGAAGATCTGAGGCCTATGGAAACGGCGCCGAGGGTACTGCTCCGCTGTGATGGACGGTTCCGTCGTTGGAGCAGCTCCGATGAGGTGTACGGTGGCGAGGCTGAAGCAGGACAAGACAGACAATGTTAATCTAAAGTGGGACTCAAATATCATCTACAATAGATGATGTAAAATACATCACCAAAAAGTGCTAGATGTAAAACGCATCAGCCGCGCCATGGCCACTCCGACAGATGCTATAACTTATGTTCACTCTGAACTTAACTAAAGAAACTGAACTTTACAGTCAGAACTAAATTTTACTGTCGAAACTGATTGAACTAGTAGCAGAGCATTGCAATAGATGTTTAGGGCGTTCGAGCACTAGTAGAAGAGAAGCAGTGATCTAAATTAGCAGATGCTCTACCAGGGAACGCACTAGCAGAGAGCAAGTCGTGCTGCAGCACCGTGAGCGAGTGCTAAAGCAGCAACTCCTGTAGCTGCCGGAGGCCGTGCAACAGCAGCAGCAGCGCGAGCGAGAGCAAGAGTAGAGCAACAACACGAATGAGAGCAAGAGCGGAGCGGCAGCGCGGCCAACAGCAATAGCAGAGAAGAGCAGCAACGCGAACGAAAGCAAGAGCAGTGCAGCAGTGCGACCGATAGCAAGAAAAGAGCCGCAGCGCGAGCGAGAGCCGGAGCAGCTGCAGCTAGTGCCAGTGTGGAAATTGCCACCGAGGAAGAAACGACATGGGGGAGAGACGCCGTGGATGAAGTGGCCGGCAATGGCACCGTCGATGGAGACCCGCCATGGCTGCTCGGTATCGAGCACGTGCAACCCCGTGAGATCGAATAAAAGATAAAATGCCACGGTGAGTGCATAACCTCCTTGGTGGCGCCGAGTGGGCCTCGGCTTCATTGGAGGAATTGGTGAGGGTGCTGCGGTTCCGGTGGGGCGGGTCAAGATGGCGCTGTGGGGATGGAGGTGGCGCGATAGACGAGGCGAACATCGGGGCAGCTCCTTGTAGGTGGAGGACGGGGTGGCTGATCCGGTGGGACGACGAGATCGACGATGGATCCTCATCTGGTGCGGTCGATGAGGGACGGTGAGATGTTGTGGTGGACGACATCGTCGGGGAAGAGTCTCCGGCTGGGCGGCAGTCGGGAGGCCGACGGAGGAGAATGGGGTTTCGGGGTTTTGGCGGCCTTGGTGTACAAATGGGGGCGAAGGGGAAGGTAGGGGGAAGCCATGGCTTAGGAACGCGCTTGTCCAAAATGTAGGGTAAGTTACCAGCATACCCCCACCGGTTTTGACACCGCAACGTCGAGCCGGCATTTCCGGCTGAGGGGTAGAAGGGGGATTTCGTGTGTCTGGGCTGTGGGACCAATTTTGGATGAAGAGGGAGTTTTCGCGCGGGTTGAAATTTTGGGATAACAAGGCACGGAGTGGGTTGAATAGGCGGGAGTTTCAAAGCAGATGAGACAAAAGATATTCAAGCCTGAAAATTTCGGGATAACAAGGCACGGATTCCTTGTTCGGCAGAACAAACTTAACGTGTACAAAAAAGCAATTCATACAAGACACAAGAGAGTCATGTCCCCTTTTACTATATTGTTATAGATGTCATTGAAAAAACTACAAGAAAAATGTAAAAAAATCGGGAGAACAAGATTACCTTGTACAGTACCAAATCGATTCGCACTTCCCTCAACAACAACAAAAAACAAATCAATTCCCACCAAAAAAGAGTCATGTCCCTTTTTATATGATTACAAATGCCAGGATCTTGAATTTCAATTTTTGAATCCACGTTATTTGAATTCGAATATATCGTTAGGTGACCTTGTGGTTTATAATGGTTGTAGTTCTACATTTTGATCTTCCATCATATATGAACATTTTACTCCATCCTATGAACATATATATTGTTGTCTACCATATGGACTAAATTTGAATCAATTTTCCTTATTTGAATATGATTGTTGTCAAGTTATACAATAATTTAAATATTATCTTGATAACAAAAAACATGCATATAGCAGTAATCATATTTCACTATGAACTATGTGTACCATACGATCTCCAATTCAAATATTTGTATCCATTTTATGTTGAATTCAAATCAGAGTACATTTCTCTAGGTAGCGAGATTTTTGGGATAATCTAAACCCTGTCTTCATATGTATATTTTTTCTGAATTGGGACAAGTTTTGGTATAAGCTTCTTGCAAAACCGGAGATTCTCTCAACAAGCCCCATGGTTCCGAGAGGGAATGTGTCACCTTTGTGTGTGAAACGATATACGCTGCCACCCCTAATTTTCTTTATGGAGGCAACATAGAACTATATGAGTGCCATGTTAAATTTTGGAATTATTCTGGGTTCGTTGGCCTTTTTATACATTAATTGAGTTTTTGGACATTTAATGTGCATAATCTAAATTTGAACTGCAAGCACATGCTCCAGTGCACCAAAGTTGGTTTAAAAATCACATGTGTGTCCTTGGATGAATTTCTAGGTCCCACACAAAGATATCGGAATCAAATTCAAACATCTTGGCATCGTGACTCGGCCGAGAACATCGAGAAACTTGGTTTTAAAATTCGTGTAACTCCAAAAGTCGCCCGAAAATCATGAAACTTGGCATGGTGTCATGTCATGGCACTAACATGATGTGGTAAAAAATTGGGCCGATTTGGAACAAGTTTTGGTATAAGCTTCTTGCAAACCGGAGCTTCTCTCAAGAAGGCTCGTGGTTCTGAGAGGGAACGTGTCACCTTTGAGTGTGAAATGATATATGCTGCCCACCTTGAGTTTCTTTATAGAGGCAACAGAGAACTACATGAGTGCCCTGTTAAATTTTGGAATTATTCCGGGTTCGTTTTCCCTTTTTATACATTAATTGAGTTTCTAGTCATTTAGTGTGCATAGTTCAAATTTGAACTACAAGCACATGCCCCCGTGCATCAAAGTTGGTTGAAAAATCACCTGCGTGTCCTTGGGTGAATTTCTAGGTCCCATGCAAGAAATGGGAATTAAATTCAAACATCTGGGCATCGTGGCTCGGCCGAGAACATTGAGAAACATGGTTTTAAAATTCTTGTAAATCCAAAACACGCCTAAAAATCATGAAACTTGGCATGGTGTCATGTCATGGTACTACCATGCTGTGGTAAAAAAATTGGCCAAATAGGAACAAGTTTTGGTATAAGCTTCTTGCAAACCGGAGCTTCTCTCAAGAAGGCTCGTGATTCTAAGAGGGAACGTGTCACCTTTGAGTGTGGAACGATATACGCTGGCCCCCTTGAGTTTCTTTACAGAGGCAACATAGAACTACATGAGTGTAACGCCCTCGATGCGGCTATATCTCCAACATGTCGAAGCACGACGTAGAGGCATAACCACATTGAAAGCAATGTCGCAAGTGAGGTAATCTTCACACAACCCATGTAATACATAAGGGACAGAGATACATAGTTGGCTTACAATCGCCATTTCACACAATACATGAATAAAGCATTACATCATCTAGATACAAACAAGGTCCGACTACGGAACCAAAATAAAAGAAGACTACCCCAAATGCTACACAGATCCCCGATCGACCCCAACTGGGCTCCACTACTGATCAACTAGAATGAAACAACACAAAGGACAAGATCTTCATCGAGCTCCTCCTGAGTTTGGTTTCGTCACCTGCTCGGTAACATCAGCAGCAACAAAAGTGGTTTTGGAAGTATCTGTGAGTCACGGGGACTCAGCAATCTCGCACCCTCGCGATCAAGACTATTTAAGTTTACGGGTAAGGTAAAAGGTATGAGGTGGAGCTGCAGCAAGCGACTAGCATATTTGGTGGCTAACAACACAAATGAGAGCGAGAAGAGAAGGGAAAAGCACGGTCGAACAACTATGATCAAGAAGTGATCCTAGAACAACCTACGTCAAGCATAACTCCAACGTCGTGTTCACTTCCCGGACTCCACCGAGAAGAGACCATCACGGTAACACACGCGGTTGATGTATTTTAATTAAGGTCAACTTCAGGTTTTCTACAACCGGACATTAACAAATTCCCATCTGCCCATAACCGCGGGCACGGCTTTCGAAAGTTCAAATCCCTGCAGGGGTGTCCCAACTTAGCCCATCACAAGCTCTCACGGTCAACGAAGGATATTCCTTCTCCCAAGACAATCCGATCAGGCTCGGCATCCAGGTTATAAGACATCCTCGACAATGGTAAAACAAGTCCAGCAACACCACCCGAATGTGCCGACAAATCCCGATAGGAGCTGCAAATATCTCATTCTCAGGGCACACTCAGATGAGACTAGCTACGAGTAAAACCAACCCTCAAGTTTCCCTGAGGTGGCCCCGCAGGCAGCTCGGTTCGGACCAACACTTAGAGAAGCACTGGCCTGGGGGGGTTAAAATAAAGATGACCCTTGAGTCTGCAGAACCCAAGGGAAGGTGGTAGGTTGTTAGTGCAAATGGTAAAACCAAGGTTGGGCATTGCTGGAGGAGTTTTATTCAAAGCAAACTGTCAAGGGGTTCCCATTATAACCCAACCGCGTAAGGAACGCAAAATCCGGGAACATAACACCGATATGACGGAAACTAGGGCGGCAAGAGTGGAACAAAACACCAGGCATAAGGCTGAGCCTTCCACCCTTTACCAAGTATGTAGATGCATTAATTAAATAAGAGATATTGTGATATCCCAACAAAATATCCATGTTCCAACATGGAACAAGCTCCAATCTCCACCTGCAACTAACAACGCTATAAGAGGGGCTGAGCAAAGCGGTAACATAGCCAAACAATGGTTTGCTAGGATAAGGTGGGTTAGAGGCTTGGTTCAACAATATGGGAGGCATGATAAGCAAGTGGTAGGTATCGCAGCATAGGCATAGCAAAAGAGCGAGCAACTAGCAAGCAAAGATAGAAGTGATTTCGAGGGTATGGTCATCTTGCCTGAAATCCCGCAAGGAAGAAGAACGAGTCCATGAAGAAGACAAATAGACGTAGTCGAATGGGTCCTCACAAACGCGATGTTAATTGGAACCCACCCGAAGAAGCAACACCGGAAAGAAGCACACAACATAGTAAATAACCAACACATGAACATGGTATGATATGCGGGATGCGGTATGCGATGCACATGCATGATTTGGAAAGGAATGATTGAACCTGGCCTTAACATGGAAATCCAAGAGTGCCACTGGATAGGTGAGGTGATTTCGGTTGAAATCGATATAAAGATCACAGGAATCGGATGCACGGTTTGGAAATGGCAAGCAAAATAAATATGGCACCGGACTGCGATAATCAGCAAGTAGCCATCTAAATGCATCAGGAACAACATGCTACAGCACTCAAACATTGCAACACAATACATGGCAGGGATCCAATCATGATGCTTGACAAAAGATGAACACTGAGCTACAGCTAAATCATCCATTAACAGGTTCAAACAAGCATGGCAAAAGTGCAAATGATAACAGGTTTCAGACTTAGTGAAATTAACACAAGTCTGGAACTTAACATCAGGAAGCACACTTTAGAGCATGAAAACTACATGTTACAGGAACTTAACTGTAACATCCAAAATTTTCAATTTGGAATGTTATACATTAGATCATCATTGCATATCATATTTTATTTTTGCATTTTGGTTGATCCTAGAAAATTCTACGCAACTCAAGGACCCATGGAGACAGTTGGGGATTTCGTTATTTTCATATTTGAGTTTTCTCAAATTTTGATAATAGGATCATTTGATTTTATATATTTTATCATCAATTATTTCTATTACAAAAATATGAGAGAGGGAATAAAATGACTTTCCCAAATAGAGAAATATTGAGGATTTAATAATAAAATGAAACAAGATTTTATTTCGGAGTTTTTCGGTGTTCTATTTGAATTTAGGAAAAATGTGCGTTTTTCAAAATTGCATTTAGGGCCCAAATAAATGTTCACTTTGCCAGGCTTGATTTTAGAAGCCCGGGAAAATTTATTTCGGGATTTTTAGAGTCCGTTTAGTATTTCTTTTTATTTTTCTTCCGAGCGGAATATTTAAAAAAAAGGGGGGGAACTGACCTAACCGGGCCGTGTCCGGATAGGACTCTGGCCCGACAGGCTTTAAAAGCCGGCCCAGCCCCGGGGAGGAACCCTAGCCCCAGCCCCGAGCCGCCCCAGCCGCCCGCGCCCGCCACCACCGCGCCGCCGCCCGCCGCCCGCGCCGCCGCCGCCCCGCCGTGCCGTCGCCCGCCGGAGCCGCCGCCTCACCGCGCCGCCGAGGTTCGCCGCCGCCTCGTAATCCGCACCGCCCGTTTTTTTAGAAAACCGATTGGTTTTCCACCGGTTTTTTTCGGTTTTTTTTAGTTTTCATTTTTTTTATTAGATCGGTTTTTTTCGGTTTAGGTTAAATAGCGAGCGTTCGCTCGTATGTTCGTTTAAACAAACACGTTCATCGTTTAGATCTGGATAACGAACGTTCGTTCGTTAATCCGTTCGTCGTTTTCTTTTTCTCGGATTAAACCCGTGATTTTTCTGATCGCGATTCCTGATCCGATTTTCGTTTTAGTATAACTTTTCGCTCGTTTATCGGAATCAGGCGATTCAAGCGCCTAGAGTTTCGTCTCGAAACCCTCTATCTGTTTAACCAACTTAAACAAGATTTTGATACTGTAAAATTTGCCCTAGATCCAGATTACTAGAACGAAGTTGTTTTCTTCCGCCGTTTGAGTTTCGTTGTTTCGTTCGATTTGATTCTTTTTGCCAACCGGAGTTCTTAAGTTGAACCTTCTGGTTAAATCTCTTATTCGAGTTTTACTTGTGCATTAGTTGAGTACTTATTGTATGCTTGTTTGTTTGTCTACGATAGAATATTCGGAGTGCGCCACCTGTTACTTCGAATCGCTAGGTTTCCCGGATCATCAGTAAGGCAAGTAACACTTTGATCATACCTTTTTTACTACCCAGTTTTATTGCATTAGATCAATCCTCACACATTGCATGATTAGGATCTAATTAAATTGTGGGATGGGAAGTAGATGAGGTAGTACCTATTACCTATTATTATCAAACCTTTGGGAGTTACTTCTACTTTTGCTTATTATGCCATGCTATGCTAGTAGACGTGGATTGGGTGAGTGATATCCATGACAGATGTGAGATTGATACTTAATGGTTTATCTAAGGTGGCAACTTAAACACACATCTGGGTGGATTGAGGCACCTGGGTATTCCAGGACTTGCCTGTTTTCTTTTGGACCGCCACCCAGGCTCAAAGGGATCATGAGACTATTCATACTAGAAACTTCCGTGTGCAGCCACAAGCTATTATGGGCTCTAGCATAGTTGACTAAGTTGTGCGAACTCTTACAGTGGTAGACTAGCAGATGTAGGGGATGTAGGTGGTACGGTCTACCCGATCGTAAGGTGCTAGCGCTTCTGAAAGACTATGTCTCGGTCATCCGTCTTCTCAAACACCATGTAGTGCGAGAAAACAAACGGAGGCGATCGAGTCTTGTGGGGAAAAGTGCGCAAACCTCTGCAGAGTGTAACAAACTAATCATGGTTAGCCGTGTCCCCGGTTATGGACATCTTGAGTATCTAGTACTTGGATTATCATGAGAATCTCAACATGTTACTCTAAATTAATTTTGTTGGGTTTAATGATGATGCTTAATTGGGATTGAGGATGCTGTCAACCATTCTCAATGTTTAACAACCACCATGATAGTAATTAAAATTTTATTCCTTTGAAGTAGGGAAAAATTGGCTTTACGCAAAACTGTAACCATAGAGCTTTCCACCAGCCAAATATGCATGTAGTATAGCTGTTGCATTCCATTACTCTCTATGTGTTACCTTGCCAGCATATTCCATGTGCTGACCCGTTTTCGGGCTGCAACGTTAATGTTGCAGACTTTTCAGACGATGATTAAGGAGTTTTTAGGTCGTGGTTCTATACTCAGTGATGCCGTTGGAGTTGATGGACTCACTTATCTTCCAAGCCTTCCGCTGTTATCGTTATTAGATGGCCTTAAGCCATATTTATTGTAATAAGTTCTCTTTTGAGACATTCGATGTAATAAGTGTGTGATTGCTACTCTGCTATAAATCCTCCGAGTACTGTGTGGTGTCAGCATTACTGATCCAGGGATGACACCGGAGCACAGAGATCAGACTGTTTGAGGTCTGGTCGCTACAGAGATGGTATCAGAGCACACGCTGACTGTAGGACACGACCACTAAGCTAAAGACCTAGATCACTACTCACTCTCTTCTCTTCTGACCTCTCATCTTTTCTATTCTTTAGGATGGCGGATGCAAGGAACAAGTTTACGCAACCGGATGAAGATGCACCCTTTGGACGCCACTTGAAGGAAGTCACTAGATACCTGAACATAGGAGTACCAAGCTTCACGGGAACCTACAACGCCACTTTACCTGAAGAAGAGCGCTGGATGATTCAAGTTCAAGTTCCAGGAAGGACGTTCATGCCAGTCACTGAGCCCATAGAATTTTCTTTTGATGCACCAACTTGGAGTCTAGGAAAGAGCATGGCAGCTCACATCACCATGGGACGCATTGGAGAAGTCTACCGCAAGGATCTCAGGGATACTATCTACCAGATTTGTGGGCGCCGAGATGAACACTGGGAGATGATCAGCACCAGGAATGATAGATCAATTGCAGCTTTTATCCAAGAGTTAAACCAGCACATTCGACGACAGGAGAACCAGATGTGCGCCGACATGATAGATCTGAAGAAGGCTAAGACCAGAATCAAGGAACTGGAGGAAGAACTCAAGGCTACACGTGAAGATTATGAAGAGGAAATTGAAGTATTGGTGGATAAGAATGCCGACCTAACAAAGAAGATTGGAATATTTATGGGAGGCCCGACGCCAGTAGAGGAAGACGAAGAACCCAAGGAGATTAGCCCGGAAGACTACATCATCATCGACGGCACCGACTCGGAAGCAGATAGTAGCGATGATGACTATGTTGATGAAGCTGGAGCAGATATTATGGAGTCAACAACCGTAGAATATTTCTAATAGACCACCTCACCAGTAGTAGTAGTCCACCATGTAAATATAGTAGTCCGAGCACTTTTGCGATAGTTAGATCGATTGTATGCCTTTGGTTGATTGATTGAAGTGAATTGTTTGCTTTTGCCTCATGTGCATATGGGTAGTGTTTTCTCTTTAGACCCTCTCTATTCTTATATCTCATCTTTTCTAAACCCTCAGATGCCTCCGAGACGTGACCCCGGATTTGCCTTTCCACCGGAGCTCACCCAGTTGATCCAGCAGCAGAACACATTGATGCAGTTGCTAGTCCAGAATCAGAATCAGGGGAACAACAACAACAACCCACCACCACCACCACCACCTGTTGACCACTTAGCCCGTTTTCTTAGGCTGAATCCGCCGGTGTTTTCCAGTAGCACCGAGCCGATAGTAGCAGATGATTGGCTCCGCAAGACAGCTAGGGAGTTGACCACAGCAGGATGCACAGATGCGGAGAAGGTGAAGTTTGCCGCACATCAGTTAGAAGGACCCGCAGCATCATGGTGGGAGAATTTCACAGCCACCTTCCCAGTCGACACTGTCACATGGGACCAGTTTCAGCAGGCTTTCCGTACTACCCATGTTTCAGCAGGAGCTATGGCAATGAAGAAGCGTGAGTTTCGTAACTTGCGCCAAGGAGGACGGACAGTTGGCCAGTATGTGGAGGAGTTTAGTAAGCTAGCACGTTATGCCCTAGATGACGTTGCTACGGATGCAGCTAAGCAGGAGAAGTTTCTGGAAGGACTGAATGATGAGTTGAGCATGCAGTTGATGGTAGTCACCTTCAACAACTACCAGGAGTTGGTAGATCGTGCTCTTATGATTGAAGGGAAGCAGCAGCAAATTGAGAATCGCAAGAGGAAGTATGGACAAGGAAAGTACAATTCAGGAGCTCAGCAGAAGCCATGTTTTACCCCTAGACCGGGAGGACATTTTCAGCATACCCATGGGGGAGGTAGCTCGCACAATCACAATGGCACTAAGAATGGTAATGGCAATGGAGGAAGCAACGGCCAGAGCCGCACCAACCCATCAACCCCAGCCAAGAAGGACTTGAGCCAAGTCACTTGCTATAAGTGTTCGAAGCCAGGACATTATGCCAATGAATGTCCTGAAGGCCAAAATGGCAATGGAAGTTCTGGGAAGAAGCCGAACCCTTTCAACAGGGGACAGGTGAACCACGTTAGCGTGGAGGAGGTTGAAGCTCAGCCCGATGCAGTAATAGGTAAGTTTTTGGTTAAGTCATTTACTGCACTCGTTCTTTTTGATACTGGTGCATCGCATTCATACATCTCAAGGGGATTTGTGGATAAGTATAACCTACCAACCCAAGCCCTTAGGTCACCATGTTAGTAACCTCGCCAGGAGCAGAGTATGTGGCTAGTCTATGGTGTGATCGGTTACCATTAAGGATTGGTAACTATGTTTTCCCTCAGACCTAATAGTATTGGAATCCCAAGGATTGGATGTGATATTAGGCATGGATTGGTTATCAAAGTATGAAGGGAATATTGAGTGTGCTAGTAAGTCAATTTTGCTTACCACACCAGAAGGGAGAAGGATCAAGTATGTATCCCGGCATGTGCCAAAGAGGACCCAAGTAAATTGCCTAACAGGAGTTGTGCAGGAGGAAGTACCAGTGGTAAGGGATTTCCCTGATGTATTTCCAGAAGAGTTGCCAGGCATGCCACCAGATAGAGATATTGAGTTTTTGATTGAGCTATTGCCAGGCACTGGGCCAATATCAAAGAGACCATATAGGATGCCAGCAAAGGATTTGGTGGAAATTAAGAAGCAGATTAAGGAGTTACTGGATAAGGGATATATTCGCCCAAGTTCTTCGCCTTGGGGATCGCCAGTACTTCTAGTGGAGAAGAAGGATGGATCGTTAAGGATGGTTGTTGATTATCGAGGATTGAACGAAGTAACGATCAAGAACAAGTACCCACTACCAATGATCAACGATCTGTTTGATCGATTGCAAGGAGCTAAAGTATTTTCCAAGATCGATTTGCGATCAGGATACCACCAGTTGAAGATTCGAGAACAGGATATTCCGAAGACAGCTTTTACCACCAGGTATGGGCTGTATGAGTATACCGTTATGTCATTTGGTCTGACTAACGCGCCTGCCTATTTTATGAACATGATGAACAAAGTGTTTATGGAGTTTTTGGATAAGTTCGTCGTAGTGTTCATTGATGATATCCTGGTATATTCGAAGAATGAAGAGGAGCATAAGGAGCATTTGCGTTTGGTACTTGGAAAGCTCAGAGAACACCAATTATATGCCAAGTTCAGCAAATGTGAGTTTTGGTTGAAGGAAGTAGGATTCCTCGGACACGTTATATCCGGAGAAGGTATAGCAGTAGATCCCGCTAAAGTTGAAACCGTGACCAAGTGGGAAGCCCCAACAACAGTTGGAGAGATCCGGAGTTTTCTTGGACTCGCAGGATACTACCGGAGGTTTATTGAGAATTTCTCAAAGATTGCGAAGCCTATGACGGAGTTGTTGAAGAAAGATACCAAGTTCATATGGACGGAGGAGTGTGAGGCTAGTTTTCAGGAGTTGAAGAAACGCTTGGTTACCTCACCAGTGTTGATTTTGCCAGACCAGACCAAAGATTATGAGGTGTATTGTGACGCTTCACGTCGAGGACTTGGAGCAGTGCTTATGCAGGAAGGGAGAGTTGTTTCATATGCCTCAAGACAACTGAAGCCCCATGAGTTGAATTATGCCACGCATGATTTGGAGTTAGCAGCCGTAGTGCATGCATTGAAGACATGGAGACATTTCCTCATTGGAAACCATTGTGAGGTGTACACGGATCATAAGAGTTTGAAGTACATTTTCACACAGAAGGAGTTGAATCTCAGACAAAGGAGATGGTTGGAGCTTATCAAAGATTATGATATGAAATTGCACTATGACCCCGGAAAGGCTAATGTAGTAGCTGATGCGTTAAGCCGTAAGAGCCATGTCAATACGTTAATGATGGGAGGGATACCCAAGGAGTTAGCAGAAAATCTTCATGAACTATGTGTGGAAATAGTTCCGAGAGGCTATGTAGCAGCACTAGAGATTCAGTCAACTTTGATGGATAGAATCAGAGAAGCTCAGAAAACTGACAAAGAGATTGCCGCTATAAAGGAGAAACTGAGCAAAGGAAAAGCTAAAGGATTTCGTGAGGATGAGCACGATACCCTATGGTTTGAAGACCGTGTTTACGTGCCCAATAACCCGGAGATCAGGAAGTTGATTTTGCAAGAGGCACACGATTCACCGTATTCAATTCACCCAGGAAATACCAAGATGTATTTGGATTTGAAGGATATTTTCTGGTGGACGGGAATGAAGAAGGATATTGCGGAGTATGTAGCAGTTTGTGATGTATGCCAGAGAGTAAAGGCAGAGCATCAGAAGCCAGCAGGATTGTTACAACCATTGCCGATACCCGAATGGAAGTGGGATAAGTTAGGCATGGATTTTATCACGGGATTGCCCAGGACTCGTTCAGGCTATGACTCAATTTGGGTTGTAGTTGATCGATTGACGAAAGTAGCTCATTTCATCCCAGTAAAGACCACTTACACCAGTGCTAAGTTGGCAAAGATATACATGACCAGAATAGTATGTCTGCATGGAGTTCCGAGGAGTATCGTATCAGATAGAGGAACCCAGTTTACCTCAAAGTTCTGGAAGCAGTTGCACGAAACTTTGGGTACTAGGCTAGAATTCAGTACAGCTTTTCATCCATAGACAGATGGACAGACCGAGAGAGTCAATCAGATTTTGGAGGATATGCTGAGAGCTTGTGCGCTAGATTATGGATCTAGTTGGGACGATAATTTGCCATATGCAGAGTTCTCTTACAACAACAGTTACCAAACCAGTTTGAAGATGGCCCCTTTCGAAGCTTTGTACGGAAGGAGGTGCAGGACACCGCTGTCGTGGGACGAAGTCGGAGACCGCCAGTTATTTGGACCTGACTTGATTAAAGAGTCTGAACAGAAGGTGAAATTGATTCGCGATAGGCTCAAGATAGCCCAGTCCAGACAGAAGAGTTATGCAGATTCTAAACGCAAGGAGACAGTTTACGAAGTCGGAGATAGAGCTTATCTTCGAGTATCTCCACTTCGGGGAACAAAGCGTTTTGGAGTTAAAGGGAAGTTAGCACCACGATTTGTAGGACCATATCGAGTATTGGAACGTATGGGAGAAGTGGCCTACAAGTTGGAATTGCCCGAAGGATTGTCAGGAGTACATGATGTGTTCCACGTTTCTCAGTTAAAGAAGTGTCACGCGGAGATGGCTGACGTACCGTTGAGAGATACGGTGCCTTTGGAAACTATTCAGTTGGATAACGATTTGACCTACGAGGAGAAACCAGTTAAGATCCTCGAGTTTGCCAGCCGAGTTACTCGCAGCAAGGTTATCAAGTTTTGCAAAGTTCAGTGGAGCCACCACACGAAGGATGAAGCCACCTGGGAGCGAGAGGAAGATTTGCTCAAAGACCACCCTCACCTATTTTCTAGCCAACCCGAATCTCGAGGGCGAGATTCATCTTAAGGGGGGTAGGTTTGTAACATCCCAAATTTTCAATTTGGAATGTTATACATTAGATCATCATTGCATATCATATTTTATTTTTGCATTTTGGTTGATCCTAGAAAATTCTATGCAACTCAATGACCCACGGAGAGAGTTGGGGATTTCGTTATTTTCATATTTGAGTTTTCTCAAATTTTGAGAATAGGATCATTTGATTTTATTTATTTTATCATCAATTATTTCTATTACAAAAATATGAGAGAGGGAATAAAATGACTTTCCCAAAATAGAGAAATATTGAGGATTTAATAATAAAATCAAACAAGATTTTATTTCGGAGTTTTTCGGTGTTTTATTTGAATTTAGGAAAAATGTGCGTTTTTCAAAATTGCATTTAGGGCCCAAATAAATGTTCACTTTGTCGGGCTGGATTTTAGAAACCCGGGAAAATTCATTTCAGGATTTTTGGAGTCCTTTTAGTATTTATTTTTTTTTCTTCCGAGCGGAATATTTTAAAAAAAGGGAACCGACCTAACCGGGCCGTGTCCGGATAGGACTCTGGCCCGGCAGGCTTTAAAAGTCGGCCCAGCCCCCCGGGGAGGAACCCTAGCCCCAGCCCCGAGCCACCCCAGCCGCCAGCGCCGCCGCCGCTCGCGCCCGCGCCGCCGCCCGCCGCCCGCGCCGCCGCCCACCGGAGCCGCCGCCCCGCCGCGCCGCCGAGGTTCGCCGCCCACTTCTAATCTGCGCCGCCCATTTTTTTTAGAAAACCGATTGGTTTTCCGTCGGGTTTTTTTCGGATTTTTTTTAGTTTTCGTTTTTTTAGATCAGTTTTTTCGATTTAGGTTAAATAGCGAGCGTTCGCTCGTTTGTTCGTTCAAACGAACACGTTCATCGTTTAGATCTGGATAACGAACGTTCGTTCGTTAATCCGTTCGTCATTTCTTTTTCTCGAATTAAATCCGCGATTTTTCTGATCGCGATTCCTGATCCGATTTTCGTTTTAGTATAACTTTTCGCTCGTTTATCGGAATCAGGCGATTCAAGCGCCTAGAGTTTCGTCTCGAAACCCTCTATCCGTTTAACCAACTTAAACAAGATTTTGCTACTGTAAAACTTGCCCTAGATCCAGATTACTAGAACGAAGTTGTTTTCTTTCGCCGTTTGACTTTCGTTGCTTCGTTCGATTTGATTCTTTTTGCCAACCGGAGTTCTTAAGTTGAACCTTCTGGTTAGATCTCTTATTTGAGTTTTACATGTGCATTAAATGAGTACTTATTGTATACTTGTTTGTTTGTCTGCGATAGAGTATCCGGAGTGCGCCGCCTGTTACTTCGAATCGTTAGGTTTCCCGGATCATCAGCAAGGCAAGTAACACTTTGATCATACCTTTTCTACTACCCAGTTTTATTGCATTAGATCAATCCTCACACATTGCATGATTAGGATCTAATTAAATTGTGGGATGGGAAGTAGATGAGGTAGTACCTATTACCTGTTTATTATCAAACCTTTGGGAGTTACTTCTACGTTTGCTTATTATGCCATGCTATGCTAGTAGACGTGGATTGGGTGAGTGATATCCATGACAGATGTGAGATTGATAATTAATGGTTTATCTAAGGTGGCAACTTAAACACACATCTGGGTGGATTGAGGCACCTGGGTATTCCAGGACTTGCCTGTTTTCTTTTGGACCGCCACCCAGGCTCAAAGGGATCATGAGACTATTCATACTAGAAACTTCCGTGTGCAGCCACAAGCTATTATGGGCTCTAGCATAGTTGACTAAGTTGTGCGAACTCTTACAGTGGTAGACTAGCAGATGTAGGGGATGTAGGTGGTACGGTCTACCCGATCGTAAGGTGCTAGCGCTTCTGAAAGACTATGTCTCGGTCATCCGTCTTCTCAAACACCATGTAGTGCGAGAAAACAAACGGAGGCGATCGAGTCTTGTGGGGAAAAGTGCGCAAACCTCTGCAGAGTGTAACAAACTAATCATGGTTAGCCGTGTCCCCGGTTATGGACATCTTGAGTATCTAGTACTTGGATTATCATGTGAATCTCAACATGTTACTCTAAATTAATTTTGTTGGGTTTTAATGATGATGCTTAATTGGGATTGAGAATGCTGTCAACCATTCTCAATGTTTAACAACCACCTTGATAGTAATTAAAATTTTATTCCTTTGAAGTAGGGAAAAATTGGCTTTACGCAAAACTGTAACCATAGAGCTTTCCACCAGCCAAATATGCATATAGTATAGCTGTTTCATTCCATTACTCTCTATGTGTTACCTTGCCAGCATATTCCATGTGCTGACCCGTTTTCGGGCTGCAACGTTAATGTTGCAGACTTTTCAGACGATGATTAAGGAGTTTTTAGGTCGTGGTTCTATACTCAGTGATGCCGTTGGAGTTGATGGACTCACTTATCTTCCAAGCCTTCCGCTGTTATCGTTATTAGATGGCCTTAAGCCATATTTATTGTAATAAGTTCTCTTTGAGACACTCGATGTAATAAGTGTGTGATTGCTACTCTGCTATAAATCCTCCGAGTACTATGTGGTGTCAGCATTACTGATCCAGGGATGACACCGGAGCACAGAGATCAGACTGTTTGAGGTCTGGTCGCTACATTAACATGGCAAAGCAAGGCATGGAATGAAGCTACTCAAAGCACTTAACAAAAGTCCCTTAGTGACCTTGAGCCAAAAGGGATCATAAAATACCATTGCAAGCATGTGAACATGGCAAAAACATAAACATATTCAGACTTATTAAAAAAACTGGAGCATGCAAAATAGTTAACGAGTAGGCATGTTTACGAGCTCGATGCACTCACTACACGGCATGGCATGACAAACTAAGCATACACCCATCAAGAAGACATGGCATAGAAGCTAGACATGGCAATAACAACAACATAGCATGCACAGATCAATAACAACAAGCCCGGCAAAATCGCTAAACATGTTAACAATCTGCCAGGAACCTTTTATAGCAAAAGTAGAGCTCGATTGACTCAAGCTAGGGTGCTCAATAAATGCAAACAAAGACATGGATGGATAGATCACCACAATGTTAACAAAACATCCTTACTGATCATCCTCAAACGAGGCACAGATCACTAGGAAACAACATGAACATATGGCATAACAACAAAAACAGGACAAGGACTTGGAGAACTTCTAAGTCCCTGAAATCAGCATTAACGATTACGCTACTTTGCAAGCTTGTGCTAGTCACCACAAACATCACAAAAATACATGGCAAGCACCTCTGTAAAGATGGCATGGCATTTAACAAAACCCATGTAGAGCTCAGGATCATAGCATGCACACATTAATCATGGCAAAAATGACAAAATGCCATTTGCTGAAACAGATTTGACAAATTCATCACATAGCCCTCTTCCAACAGCATTTCGGGCATCAAGATGAGCTCAAATGAAAATGATGCAATGAGATGAAATGATGTACTCGTTGACACGAACATTTTGATATGCTACACGCACAAATCGGAGCTACGACGAGGGAGTTATGACATGATGAATATGCTCAAAAAATACTGGGACTTAGAGAAATATACCCTCGTGAAAAAGAATAAGTCGGATCGGAGGAAGTGGATCTGGGCCTGGAGACTGGGCCGGCTGAAGGACCACGAGGCCCACGGGAAGGTCAACGGGGGCGCTGGAGGCGTCGTCCTCCTCGATCCCGCCTGGATCGAGCGAGGCAGAGGCGGCTCGTCGCCGGCGCCGGAGATGAACGACGGCGGCGGGTGCGGATCGGTGCAGAGGTGGCCCGGATCTGGTCACCGGAGGAGGAGGGCGAGGCGCCGTGCCACGGTGGCGCTAGGGCGGCGAGGCACTACAAGGAAGGCGAGGCGGTGCAGCGCCGGCGAGGCGGCGGAGATGCTCGCCGGCGGGAAGCCAGGCGGCGGCGCTGAGGCATGGGGTGGCGGGGAGGACGAAGGCGGTGCGGCGAGGAGGAGAGCGCGGGCGGCGGCGCGCGGTGGCTGGGCCACGGGGGCCCGCTGCGGGCCAGGCGGGCCAGCACGGCGCTGGGCATCGGCGGGGACAGGTGGCGGCATGGGAGTGGAGGAGAGAGGCGGTGGTGACGACGTTCCATCTCCTGATTGGCCCGGGTGAGGTGGCCGGCCGAGCGGACATTGTCCGGATGGTGATGGATTTGTCCGGCGCGCGGAGAGGAGAGATTTAGGGTTTGTACCACGGAACTTTTGGGGGAGGCCACATATTTATAGGTAGAGGGAGCTAGGAGAGTCCAAATGAGGTACGGTTTTCGGCCACGCGATCGTGATCGAATGACCGAGATGATGGAAGACGTTTCGGTGGGTTTTGGGCAAAATTGGAAGGGTGTTGGGCTGCAACACGCACGAGGCCTTTTCGGTCCCTCGGTTAACCGTTGGAGTATCAAACAAAGTCCAAATGGCACAAAACTTGACAGGTGGTCTACCGGTAGTAAACCAAGGCCGCATGACAAGTCTCGGTCCAATCCGAAAATGTTTAACACCCGCACTCGAAAAGAGGTAGAAAGGGACACCGGGTGACATAGTAGCGCCAGATTGCAAAACGGACAACGGGGAAAATGCTCGGATGCATGAGACGAACATGTATGCAAATGAAATGCACATGATGGCATGATATGCAATGCATGACACGCAAGCAATGACAAGGCAACAACAACGAATACTGGAGGACACCTGGCACATCGGTCTCGGGGCGTTACAACACTCCACCACTATGAGAGGATCTCGTCCCGAGATCTAGAATGGCACCGAAGGGAAAAACGGAAGGAAAAGAGAAGAGGTAAAACTAAGTTGCTTCTTTGACAAACGAGTGAAACCAAAGAACCTTGGGAGGTTGAACAATTTCGAGAAAAAGTACAACGGAGATGAACAAAGTTGAAAGCACTCCGTTTGTGAAGAGTAACAAGGAAGAACAACATCACAACACTCCGGTTAAATGGATAAACCAAGAAAAGAACACGATCCCGACAAAACAAAAAGATGGGTTGAAGAGAGCAACATCACGATGCCTCCGGAACAAACGTAAGAATAGAATGGAATGAACGAAGGGAAACAAGATCTTGAGAGAGCACGCTTACAACAAAAGCTAGGATGGAGTTGTTGGAAAACCACCAACGAAAAGAATAAGGTTGATATGGTCTTATGGAATACATCTCCAATTATGAGGTGACAACCTGCCACTCATGGGAAAAAGAATTGGATTGGTATGAACAAGGAGACGAGAAACTTATCTCACCGGGAGGTTAGATGAAGCACTTGGACCATATATTATCATCATTAATAGCAACAATCCTTAGGGAAAGCTTTAGGTGAAATATAAACCAAGATAACTCCAAAGAAGAGATTGATGGATTTAAAATACCTCATTCTTGATAACTTGTGAATCACAAAGCACGAAGGGAAATTAACAAGAATGACATAACACCACCTCAAATGATATGGAAGAAAGAATTGCACTCCGGGTTGCAAGATGAACAAAGCTTGAGCTCCTTAGAAAAGAATCTCGATGAAAACTTTGAGAAGGAATATAAATCCTTGATGAACCAACATGTAGAACCTTCATGAAGAACTCCGGTAACCAAAAGAATGATCAAACGGAAGGAACGAGAAGTTGAAAACACAAGGTGAATCCTTGTACCGATTTAGATGAATCTCCATGGTGAAATAGTTGAAAAAGGTTGGAACTCCGGGAAAGAAAGACGAGCACTTGAAACCAAGAATTTAATCATCGTGAACAAACTCCGAAAGAAAAGATTAACATATGGATGAAACAAGAATAAGAATTACATTATGCTTAACCTTCACCATTTTAATTGATGGCAAGCAATGGATTTGGCATACTACTCATTCTTGTAGAAGGGATTAAGAAGATATAGCACAAACTTGAGAAGGTCTTCAACGAACCACCGGTATAATTGAAAACAACGAATACATAGATATGATACACGAAGGAAGAAGAATCTTGAACGAACCACCGTAGGAATTGCAAATGAACGAATAAAAGATAACGAAACACCGGGAAGAATTGAAAATGAACGAAGAAGCTAGAGGGGATTTAGATACATGAGAACGAAGAGATCACGAGCTGATAAGAGAATACTTGAATGATGCGTCGGTAAGATTTAGAGAAAGAGAGCTGAAAGCTGAGAATGAATAAATCCGAAATGATGGCCTTCGGAGAATCAAACAGAAAAGACTCCTGAATTGCTCCGGATAGGTGGAAAAAAATTCTCACAATCGAAAACAATTATGAGAGGAAGGCATCAATCTAGAACCATGAATCTTGAAGAGAAAGGAGCAAGATATGGAAGAAAAAACTCTTCTTCAGTCTTCAAAATCTGAGAATGACAACGAGAAACACCACCAATAATTTAAGAGGCACTCCGGAAGAATCAAAAGCTAAGAGATTTAGCCAATGATGAGAAGGATTTAACCGATCTTGTAGAAATGCATTTGACTGATGATAAATCATTCTTACGTCAAACTTCGAAAAGAAATTTGAGGATAGCTCCGGGAAAAATTAGAAGAGTCAGGTAAGATCCTGGGAAAAGACCTGTGGGTTAGGGCCCACTCAAAAGAAACATCGTTGAATGATTTAAAAGAGGGAATGCACCGGTTGAATTAAATGACTTGAATGAGATAACAACCTCGAAAGATCTTGAATGAATGCATAGTGGAAAACACGAATCTTCGAGATATCTTGAGCACTCCGGAACAAAAGAATAACAAGCGGGGAAGATTAATAGGTGCACCGGCATAAGAAGGCATTGGGCAAAAAGAAAAGGAGTATGCTGAATACCAAAGCTTGAATTAAATCCACCAGAGAAGAAAACGAGTGAAGAGTGACGAACTTGAGGTTCCGTTAGGATCTTCATGAAAATCACCGGGTAAAAACATTGATGGAAAAGGAGTGGAGAGGATTCACATGAATAAGATGGATACTTGATGAAGGAATCTGAATCCTTGAAGAAAAAGGGTGGGTGGGCGGGAAAAACAAAGGCAACTTGGAGACGGATGAAACAAACACCGTTGAGAAGAACTGATACTTGATCAAGCGGATGTTGAGATGATCGGATCCACTTGAAGAGAAACACAACGGTGAAAAAGGATTGACATCGCAATCTCGATTATCATGAAGGATTTGTATTCACATCGGAGTATGAGAACACCGTTTAGGAAAGGTATGGAATCAACATTTTTACTTCGAAGCAACTCAAATACCACAAAAACAAAGGATTGGCTTGCAGAATAAGCCGGAACAAACATATGATAGAGATTTCGTCCAAAGTTTTCGTGGTGGGGCCTACACGGGCTCGATCGTACATCACCATCATGTACAAGGCAATGCACATGACATACGAAGCATCCCCGAGTCGGCATAGCCAAGGACTCTTTAAGACAGAACGAGACCACTGTAAAACCAACCGTGGATAGGCGAACCACTAGACGTCGAACCCCAATTTCATATCATACATCTGTCGGAAAGATATCCTACGAGCTACTTTAATTCCCACTTATAAACTCCCAAAATTTTCCGGTTATGCAATCAGGTGTTGGGGATACAGGGGAAGCATAATATCTCACCCAAAACTAACAAATCCTACATCCAGTTGTATCCATCCTTGAACACATAACCAAGAAACCTTCGGAAATCGTCTACCTCAACCTTCGAAAAGCATCCGTTATACGAGTTATGGCAATACTCTCGAACTCCCGCCCCAGTACTGGGTGGCGTCGAGGTTATTTCACCAACAACTGCATAAAAGAGATTTTTTATGTCGGCGAAACTAATCTCAGGTATTCTAGAACTACAACGATAAAATTGTGACGACAACACCTCAGAGCTAAACTCCCCGGGACACTGCCACAACCCCTAAATGTCAGGAGGCACAAAGAACAATGTTCTCGTGACAAAACCATCGGAACGATTCCAAGATACCTGCGTGATCCTAAATTTTTTTAGTGAAATTTGAGAAGAGAAGAGTCAAAACTCTACGTCAGGATGCCTCACCAGAGCGACGAAGGGACTGAGGAGTAAAAAGAAGTCCTAACTCTCCGATATATATAATTCCTAAATGACTCAAAACATTTCTAGACTCAATAACGCCAGCGATTCGATCAAGCAGGGGGCTCCTAAGGTTGGGGAAGGCTCTGATTACGAACTTGTAACGCCCTCGATGCGGCTATATCTCCCACGTGTCGAAGCACGACTTAGAGGCATAATCGCATTGAAAGCAATGTCGCAAGTGAGGTAATCTTCACACAACCCATGTAATACATAAGGGACAGAGATACATAGTTGGCTTACAGTCGCCACTTCACACAATATATGAATAAAGCATTACATCATCCAGATAGAATCAAGGTCCGACTATGGAACCAAAATAAAAGAAGACTACCCCAAATGCTACACAGATCCCCGATCGACCCCAACTGGGCTCCACTACTGATCAACTAGAATGAAACAACACAAAGGACAAGATCTTCATCGAGCTCCTCCTGAGCTTGGTTTCGTCACCTGCTCGGTAACATCGGCACCTGCAAAACTGGTTTTGGAAGTATATGTGAGTCACGGGGACTCAGCAATCTCACACCCTCGCGATCAAGACTATTTAAGCTTATGGGTAAGGTAAAAGGTATGAGGTGGAGCTGCAGCAAGCGACTAGCATATTTGGTGGCTAACAACGCAAATGAGAGCGAGAAGAGAAGGCAAAAGCACGGTCGAACAACTATGATCAAGAAGTGATCCTAGAACAACCTACGTCAAGCATAACTCCAACGTCGTGTTCACTTCCCAGACTCCACCGAAAAGAGACCATCACGGTAACACACACGGTTGATGTATTTTAATTAAGGTTAACTTCAGGTTTTGTACAACTGGACATTAACAAATTCCCATCTGCCCATAACTGCGGGCACGGCTTTCGAAAGTTCAAATCCCTGCAGGGGTGTCCCAACTTAGCCCATCACAAGCTCTCACGGTCAACGAAGGATATTCCTTCTCCCAAGACAATCCGATCAGGCTCGGCATCCAGGTTACAAGACATCCTCGACAATGGTAAAACAAGTCCAGCAACACTGCCCGAATGTGCCGATAAATCCCGATAGGAGCTGCACATATCTCGTTCTCAGGGCACACTCTGATGATACTAGCTACAAGTAAAACCAACCCTCAAGTTTCCCCGAGGTGGCCCCGTAGGAAGCTCGGTTCGGACCAACACTTAAAGAAGCACTGGGCCGGGGGGGTTAAAATAAAGATGACCCTAGAGTCTGCAGAACCCAAGGGAAGGTGGTAGGTTGTTAGTGCAAATGGTAAAACCAAGGTTGGGCTTTACTGGAGGAGTTTTATTCAAAGCAAACTGTCAAGGGGTTCTCGTTATAACCCAACCGCGTAAGGGACGCAAAATCCGGGAACATAACACCGATATGACGGAAACTAGGGCGGCAAGAGTGGAACAAAACACCAGGCATAAGGCCGAGCCTTCCACCCTTTACCAAGTATGTAGATGCATTAATTAAATAAGAGATATTGTGATATCCCAACAAAATATCCATGTTCCAACATGGAACAAGCTCCAATCTCCACCTGCAACTGACGACACTATAAGAGGGGCTGAGCAAAGCGGTAACATAGCCAAACAACGGTTTGCTTGGATAAGGTGGGTTAGAGGCTTGGTTCAACAATATGGGAGGCATGATAAGCAAGTGGTAGGTATCACAGCATAGGCATAGTAAAAGAGCGAACAACTAGCAAGCAAAGATAGAAGTGATTTCGAGGGTATGGTCATCTTGCCTGAAATCCCGCAAGGAAGAAGAACGAGTCCATGAAGGAGACAAACGGACGTAGTCGAACGGGTCCTCACAAACATGACGTTAATCGGAACCAAACCGAATAAGCAGCACCAGAAAGAAGCACACAACATAGTAAACAACCAACACATGAACATGGTATGATATGCGGGATGCGGTATGCGATGCACATGCATGATTTGGAAAGGAATGATTGAACCTGGCCTCAACATGGAAATCCAAGAGTTCCACTGGATAGGTGAGGTGATTTCGGTTGAAATCAATATAAAGATCACAGGAATCGGATGCACGGTTTGGAAATGGCATGCAAAACAAATATGGCACCAGACTGCAATAATCAGCAAGTAGCCATCTAAATGCATCAGGAACAACATGCTACAGCACTCAAACATTGCAACACAATACATTGCAGGAATCCACTCATGATGCTTGACAAAATATGAACACTGAGCTATGGCTAAATCATCCATTAACAGGTTCAAACAAGCATGGCAAAAGTGCAAATGATAACAGGTTTCAGACTTGGTGAAATTAACACAAGTCTGGAACTTAACATCAGGAAGCACACTTTAGAGCATGAAAACTACATGCTACAGGAACTTAACATGGCAAAGCAAGGCTTGGCATGAAGCTACTCAAAGCACTTAACAAAAGTCCCTTAGTGACCTTGAGCCAAAAGGGATCATAAAATACCATTGCAAGCATGTGAACATGGCAAAAACATAAACAGATTTGGACTTATTGAAAAAACTGGAGCATGCAAAACAGTTAACGAGTAGGCATGTTTACGAGCTCGATGCAATCACTACAAGGCATGGCATGACAAACTAAGAATACACCCATCAAGAAGACATGGCATAGAATCTAGACATGGCAACAACAACAACATAGCATGCCCGGATCAATAACAACAAGCCCGGCAAAATCGCTAAAGATGTTAACAATCTGCCAGGAACATTGTATAGCAAAAGTAGAGCTCGATTAACTCAAGCTAGGGTGCTCCATAAATGCAAACAAAGACATGGATGGATAGAGCACCACAATGTTAACAAAACATCCTTACTGATCATCCTCAAACGAGGCACGGATCACTAGGAAACAACATGAACATATGGCATAACAACAAAAACAGGACAAGGACTTAGAGAAATTCTAAGTCCCTGAAATTAGCATTAACGATTACGCTACTTTGCAAGCTTGTGATAGTCACCACAAACATCACAAAAATACATGGCAAGCACCTCTGTAAAGATGGCATGGCATTTAACAAAACACATGTAGAGCTCAGGATCATAGCATGCACACATTAATCATGGCAAAAATGACAAAATGCCATTTGTTGAAAGAGATTTGACAAATTCATCACATAGCCCTCTTCAAACAGCATTTCGGGCATCAAGATGAGCTCAAATGAAAATGATTCAGTTAGATGAAATGATGTAATCGTCGAGGCGAACATTTTGATATGCTACACACACAAATCGGAGCTACGACGAGGGAGTTATGACATGATGAATATGCTCAAAAAATACTGGGAGTTGGAGAAATATACCCTCGCGAAAAAAATAAGTCGGATCGGAGGAAGTGTATCTGGGCCTGGAGACTGGGCCGGCTGAAGGACCACGAGGCCCACGGGAAGGTCAACGGGGGCGCTGGAGGCGTCGTCCTCCTCCTCGATCCCGCCTAGATCGAGGGAGGCAAAGGCGGCTCGTCGTCGGCGCCGGAGATGAACAATGGCGGCGGGCGCGGATCAGTGCAGAGGTGGCCGGATCTGGTCACCGGAGGAGGAGGGTGAGGCGCCGTGCCGCGGTGGCGCTAGGGCGGCGAGGCGTGACATGGAAGGCGAGGCGGTGCAGCGCCGGCGAGGCGGCGGAGATGCTCGCCGGCGGGAAGCCAGGCGGCGGCGCTGAGGCATGGGGCGGCGGGGCGGACGAAGGCGGTGCGGCGAGGAGGAGAACGCGGGCGGTGGCGCGCGGTGGCCGGGTCGCGGGGGCCCACGGCGGGCCGGGCGGGCCGGCGCGGTGCCGGGCGTCGGCGGGGACAGGTGGCGGCCTGGGAGTGGAGGAGAGAGGCGGCGGTGACGACATGGCATCTCTTGATTGGCCCAGGTGAGGTGGCCGGCCGAGCGGACATTGTCCGGACGGTGAGGGATTTGTCCGGCGGCGCGGAGAGGAGAGATTTAGGGTTTGTACCGCAGAATTTTCGAGGGAGGCCACATATTTATAGGTAGAGGGAGCTAGGAGAGTCCAAATGAGGTGCGGTTTTCGGCCACGCGATCGTGATCGAACGACCGAGATGATGGAAGAGGTTTAGGTGGGTTTTCGGCCAAATTGGAAGGGTGTTGGGCTGCAACACGCACGAGGCCTTTTTGGTCCCTTGCTTAACCGTTGGAGTATCAAACGAAGTCCAAATGGCACAAAACTTGACAGGCGGTCTACCGGTAGTAAACCAAGGCCGCATGACAACTGTCGGTCCAATCCGAAAACGTTTAACACCCGCACTCGAAAAGAGGTAGAAAGGGACACCGGGTGACATAGGAGCGCCGAATTGCAAAACGGACAACGGGGAAAATGCTCGGATGCATGAGACAAACATGTATGGAAATGAAATGCACATGATGACATGATATGCAATGCATGACACGCAAGCAATGCCAAGGCAACAACAACGAATACTGGAGGACACCTGGCACATCGGTCTCGGGGCATTACAATGAGTGCCTGTTAAATTCTGGAATTATTCCGGGTTTGTTTGGCCTTTTTAATACATTACTTGAGTTTCTGGTCATTTAATGTGCATAATTCAAATTTGAACTACAAGCACAGGCTCCCATGCACCAAAGTTGGTTGAAAAATCACATGTGTGTCCTCGAGTGAATTTCTAGGTCCCGTGCAAGAAATGGGAATGAAATTCAAACATCTGGGCATCGTGGCTCAGCCGAGAACATTGAGAAACGTGGTTTTAAAATTCTTGTAATCCAAAACATGCCTGAATATCATGAAACTCAGCATGGTGTCATCTCATGGTACTACCATGCTGTGGTAAAAAAATTGGCCGAATAGGAACAAGTTTTGGTACAAGCTTCTTGCAAATCGGAGCTTCTCTCAAGAAGGCTCGTGGTTCTGAGAGGGAATGTGTCACCTTTGTGTGCATAATTCAAATTTGAAATACAAGCACATGCTCCAGTGCACCAAAGTTGGTTGAAAATCACATGTGTGTCCTCGGGTAAATTTGTAGGTCCCATGCAAGAAATGGGAATGAAATTCAAACATCTGGGCGTCGTGGCTCGGCTAGAAACATTGAGAAACTTGGTTTTTTAATTCTTGTAAATCCAAAACACGCATGAAAATCATGAAACTTGGCTTGGTGTCATGACATGGCACCAACATGTTGTGGTATGATTTGTGAAGGTGCACACATTAACAATCAACAAATTCATTTTGGAACAAGTGATGTCATGTGCACTTGCCATTCGTTGGTTATTAGAAGCATCCCAAAAGCATCTGGGTCAAAATATGGCTTTCAAATTAAGTTCCGAATTAGTAGATGCTGCAAAAGGGAGTGGGGGTGCCATACGCAAAAAGGAAGCGACTCATAGAATGGAAGAGGCAAATAGAGCTCTTGACGAATACTGATGGGGGATAGGGTCAAAATTGAAGTAAGTCGTTATGATTCAAGCAAGGGAACACAAGTATTTATTGAAGCCATGGGCGTTCTAATTACCATTTACGTGCAACCATGCGTCCCCTTTTTTATTAGCTAGGAGGTGCCGTGCAGGGTAGCTATTTGATTGCGGGAGGCGTGCAATTAGACCCCTGCGCGTGCTTATCGAGAGGAGAGCCCTTTGACCTCCATCTATTGTCCACCTCTCTCCGAAGGTCTCCATTAATGGCGCCCGAGCCTCTATTTAATGGCATGGCTATGTCTCCCTCGATTGAGATTTAAGAGAGAGAAAAGAAATTTTTGCACGGATCTTGATGTAAGATCCGACGAACCTATATAGCATCTACTGCAACTCATAGCAAGATTGATGAATATATAATGACGGCGATAGTGGATAATAATTGTCTTACACAATTAGGAAGATAATTAAAGAAGTCACATGCAGCTACGCCCGAAATACACAAGGGCAAAAGAAGAAGGAAGACAAAGATCTGGCTCGTTGATCTCTACTTTCTTGATGCGTTGTTGCAGGTCGTGGGAACTAGTCTCCGCGGCGAGTAGCGATGAGCTCTGTCGTGTCCTCACGATGTTGCTTGAGAGAATCCACGGATTCCTCCACCAGCCTTTGGCGCTCGATGCAGAGCATGTCATTCTCATCCAGAGGTTTCTTGACGATGACGCCGGTCCTCTTCAACAAGGCACTGGTCTCCTCCTGCTGCTCTACACTTCGGACGATCTTCGCCCTCAGCAGGTCGCACTCGGACCGGAGCCTCTCATTGCCCTCTCTTAGATGTCGGATGACGCCGGTAGCCTGTTCAAACAAGTCTTTCATGTCATCCTGCAACCTCGCCTAGCCGGAGATCAAATCCATCTGGCTATGGACGATCGCTTGCATGAGCCTGTAGAGTCGTCGCATTCCCGCGAGACATTTTCCCAGGCCGTCGCGACGCGACGGGACATCTCTGCTGCATTCGCGGCGCGGCGGGACATCTCTGCTACTTTCGCGGCGGGTCGGAGCAATCTGCTGCATCGGCAACGCGACGGGACCTCTGTGCTGCTTCGGCGGCACGGCAGGACCTCTGTGCTACTATTTCCGCATGGCGGGACATGTCGGCTGCTTTTGAGGCGAGGCAGGACATCTCTCATGCTTCCGCTTCCCTGCTCGCCTCTCCCTGGTGGTAATCTCTCGACCCAGAACTCACGCTGGCCAGGGAAGACGCAAGGGAAGGATGCTGAATGACTTGTTTTTTGTGGATGAGGAGTTGAGGAGGAATGTGCAGTCATCTTGGTATAGTAGTGTTTATAACCGAGTACTAATACGCTCCTAAGTGGGAAACCGTTTACTCCCTCCGTCTAGGTGTGTAAGTCATCTTACGAAAACCAAATAATCCCAAAACACTTAGGCACGGTGCATTAACTTCTACCTCGTTTCTTGTTTCTTGACATATCAACCAATAAGAGATGTGGGTGTGCATGCTTTTAATGACTTGAGACTACCAAACACGACATGAAGTTTTTAGTTCATTGCATGCAATGCTACTAATTATCAAATAAACATTAAGTTCTCTCGTTTTCCCCTCCTCCTTGGTCATGGTGCACAACCTAAGATGACGAAAGAGGGAGTAGGTTGTGATCGGTGTGAATAGGTTTGCAATTAAATATAGCATGGTAGTAGTAGTAATTTGGAATGTGACGAGACGCTCTCAAAATTTATTGACGGTTCTACTTTCTAAGTGCGGCACTATTCCCGGATGGCATAACGTGGGCATGTGTTCTCAGTCGTGGTGTAGCATATGCCATGGTACTAGTTCTTCTTCTACTGATGTGTACGTGCAATAACTGGCACCGTCGGGTACATATCTTACACTTATTGGCGCGTTCGATAGGAACAGCCTCGTGGCGAGCTATAGACTAGTCTTTTTTTCAAACGCATTACACCTATCTCTCGGGATTTCTCGCACGCACCATCTCTAGCTCCCTAGGTCGATGCCACCCACATACACTTGTACTCTGAGTTTAGTACATTATACAAGAAGAGAAGAGGTGCACGCACGCACTCGTCCTCTCTCACACACGCATCTGTAGCTACGAATTGTAGTGTTCTCAACCATCTGATTGGCTCTATCATAGGTTTCACGTTGCTCCTTGGCCTTGAGATTGCGAAATTTAAAATGGGTAGGCTAAGATGGAGGCGCGAGGTTTTGGTTAATGTGCGGGCCGCACATGGCACCAACACGACATGAGCTTCGTCTGCCTGGTGCGCATGCAGTTGGGTGAGTTGTCCAAGTATAGACACAACCAGGCCCTAGCTAGTCTATGTTACTACCTTCATAGTGGGTAGTTTCATTGATGTCTACTACACAACCTTCTTCTTGTAGACGTTGTTGGGCCTCCAAGTGCAGAGGTTTGTAGGACAGTAGCAAATTTCCCTCAAGTGGATGGCCTAAGGTTTATCAATCGGTGGGAAGCGTAGGATGAAGATGGTCTGTCTCAAACAACCCTGCAACCAAATAACAAAGAGTATCTTGTGTCCCCAACACACCCAATACAATGGTAAATTGTATAGGTGCACTAGTTCGGCGAAGAGATGGTGATACAAGTGCAATATGGATAGTAGATAAAGGTTTTTTGTAATATGAAAAGATAAAAATAGGAAGGTAACTAATGATAAAAGTGAGCACAAACGGTATTGTAGTGTGTTGAAACAAGGCCTAGGGTTCATACTTTCCCTAGTGCAAGTTCTCTCAACAATAATAACATAATTGGATGATATAACTATCCCTCAACACGCAACAAAGAGTCACTCCAAAGTCACTAATAGCGGAGAACAAACGAAGAGATTATTGTAGGGTACGAAACCACCTCAAAGTTATCCTTTCCGATCGACCAATTCAAGAGTCCATAGTAAAATAACACGAAGCTATTCTTTCCGTTCAATCTATCATAGAGTTCATACTAGAATAACACCTTAATACACAAATCTTTAAAGACTCAATCCGATAAGATAACTTCAAAGGGTAAACTCAATTCATTACAAGAGAGTAGAGGGGGAGGAGAAACATAAGATCCAACTATAATAGCAAAGCTCGCGATACATCAAGATCGTGCCAAATCAAGAACACGAGAGAGAGAGATCAAACACATAGATACTGGTACATACCCTCAACCCCGAGGGAGAACTACTCCCTCCTCATCATGGAGAGCACCGGGATGATGAAGATGGCCACCAGAGAGGGATTCCCCCTCCGACAGGGTGCCGGAACGGGTCTAGATTGGTTTTCGGTGGCTACGGAGGCTTCTGGCGGCGGAACTCCTGATCTATCTGTTCCTCGATGTTTTTAGGGTGTATGGACATATATAGGCGAAAGAAGTCGGTCAGGGGAGCCACGAGGGTGGGGGCGCGCCCAAGGGGCAGGCGTGCCTCCCTGCCTCGTGGCCACCTCGAAGCTTCCTTGAATTCAACTCCAACTCTCCTGGATCACGTTCGTTCCAAAAATCATGCTCCCGAAGATTTCATTACGTTTGGACTCCGTTTAATATTCCTTTTGTGCGAAACACTGCAAAGGGGAAAAACAGAAACTAGCACTCGCACTGGGCTCTGGGTTGATAGGTTAGTCCCAAAAATAATATAGAAGTGCATAATAAAACCCATAAACATCCAAAACAGATAATATAATAGCATGGAACAGTCAAAAATTATATATACGTTGGAGACGTATCAAGCATCCCCAAGCTTAATTCCTGCTCGTCCTCGAGTAGGTAAATGATAAAAACAAAAATTTTGATGTGGAATGCTACTTAACATATTTATCCATGTAATTCTATTTATTATAGCAAGAATATTCAGATCTGAAAGATTCAAGACAAAAATTTAATATTGACATAAAAATAATAATACTTCAAGCATACTAACCAAGCAATCATGTCTTCTCAAAATAACATGGCAAAGAAAGTTATCCCTACAAAATCATATACTTTGGCTATGCTCTATCTTCACCACACAAAATATTTAAATCATGCACAACCCCGATGACAAGCCAAGAAATTGTTTCATACTTTTGATGTTCTCAAACTTTTCAATCTTCATGCAATACATGAGCGTGAGCCATGGACATAGCACTATATGTGGAATAGAATGGTGGTTGTGGAGAAGACAAAAAGGAGAAGATAGTCTCACATCAACTAGGCGTATCAACGGGCTATGGAGATGTCCATCAATAGATATCAATGTGAGTGAGTAGGGATTGCCATGCAACGGATGCACTAGAGCTATAAGTATATTAAACCTCAACAAAAGAAACTAAGTGGGTGCGCATCCAACTCGCTTGCTCATGAAGACCTAGGGCATTTTGAGGAAGCCCATCATTGGAATATACAAGCCAAGTTCTATAATGTAAAATTCCCACTAGTATATAAAAGTGATAACATAGGAGACTCTATATCATGAAGATCATGGTGCTACTTTGAAGCACAATTGTGGAAAAGGATAGTAGCATTGTCCCTTCTCTCTTTTTCTCTCATTTTTTGGGCCTTCTCCTTTTTTATGGCCTTTCTTTTTTTTCGTCCGGAGTCTCATCCCGACTTGTGGGGGAATCATAGTCTCCATCATCCTTTCCTCACTTGGGACAATTCTCTAATAATTATGATCATCACACTTTGTTTACTTACAACTCAAGAATTACAACTCGATACTTAGAACAAGATATGACTCTATATGAATGCCTCCGGCGGTGTATCGGGATGTGCAATGACTCATGAGTGACATGTATGAAAGAATTATGAACGGTGGCTTTGCCACAAATACAATGTCAACTACATGATCATGCATAGCAATATGACAATGATGAAGCGTGTCATAATAACGGAATTGTGGAAAGTTGCATGGCAATATATCTCGGAATGGCTATGGAAATGCCATAATAGGTACGTATGGTGTCTGTTTTGAGGGAGGTATATGGTGGGTTTAAGGTACTGGCAAAAGTTGTGCGGTACTAGAGAGGCTAGCAATGGTGGAAGGGTGAGAGTGCGTATAATCCATGGACTCAACATTAGTCATAAAGAACTCACATACTTATTGCAAAAATGTATTAGTTATCGAAACAAGGTACTACACGCATGCTCCTAGGGGGATAGATTGGTAGGAAAAGACCATCGCTCGTCCCCGACCGCCACTCATAAGGAAGACAATCAATAAATAAATCATGCTCCGACTTCATCACATAACGGTTCACCATACGTGCATGCTACGGGAATCACAAAATCTAACACAAGTATTTCTCAAATTCACAACTACTCACTAGCATGACTCTAATATTACCATCCTCATATCTCAAAAACAATCATCAAGTAACAAACTTCTCATAGTATTCAATGCACATTATATGAAAGTTTTTATTATATCCCTCTTGGATGCCCATCATATTAGGACTAAATTCATAACCAAAGCAAATTACCATGTTGTTTAGGACTCTCAAAATAATATATGTGACGCATGAGAGTTCATCTATTTCTATAAAATAAAACCACCACCGTGCTCTAAAAGATATAAGTGAAGCACTAGAGCAAATGACAAACTACTCCAAAAGATATAAGTGAAAATCAATGAGTAGTTGAATAATTATGCAACTATGTGAAGACTCTCCCATTTAATAATTTCAGATCTTGATATTTTATTCAAACAGCAAGCAAAATAAAGTAAAATGACATTCTAAGAATGGAAAACATCATGCGAAGAAGCAAAAACTTAGGATCAACCGAAACTAACCGATAGTTGTTGAAGAAGAAAGGTGGGTTACCAACCGGGGCATCCCCAAGCTTAGACGCTTGAGACTTCTTGAAATATTATCTTGGGATGCCTTGGGCATCCCCAAGCTTGAGCTTTTGTGTCTCCTTAATTCCTCTCATATCACGGTCTCCCTAAATCTCAAAAGCTTCATCCACACAAAACTCAACAAGGACTCGTGAGATAAGTTAGTATAAACCAATGCAAAAACCTTATCATACTCTACTATAGCAAATCACTAAAATTATTATTCAAAATTGCATACTAAATGCCTCTGCATATTTAATAGTCCTATCCTCAAATAGAATCATTAAAGAAGCAAACATATGCAAACAATGCAAACATAACAGCAATCTGCCTAAACAGGACAGTCTGTAAAGAGTGTAGCGAGATCAATACTTCCCTACCTCCAAAAATTATGAAAGAAAATTCCCACTGTAGTAACTTTATCAGAGCTTATTATGCAAAAGGTTTCAACATTTTATCACATTATGACTTTTCTAGGGAATTTTTGCAACAGCGGTAAAGTGTTCTAAAGGCTTTACTTGGCACAAACACTAATTAAAACATAAAAAACACAATCATAACATAGGATAGATGATTTATTTATTACTAAACAGGAACAAAAAGCAAGGAACAAAAATAAAATTGGGTTGCCTTCCAACAAGCGCTATCGTTTAACGGCCTTAGCTAGGCATGATGATTTCAATGATGCTCACATAAAAGATAAGAATTGTAACATAAAGAGAGCATCATGAAGAATATGACTAGCACATTTAAGTCTAACCCACTTCCTATGCATAGGGATTTTGTGATCAAACAATTTATGGGAACAAGAATCAACTTGAATAGGAAGGTAAAGCAAGCATAACTTCAAGATTTTCAACACATAGAGAGGAAACTTGATATTATTGCAATATGTAAAAGCATATGTTCCTATCTCATAGTAATTTTCAGTAGCATCATGAATGAATTCAACAATATAACCACCACATAAAACATTCTTTTCATGATCTACAAGCATGGAATATTTATTACTCTCCACATAAGCAAATCTATTCTCATCAATAGTAGTGGGAGCAAACTCAACGAAATAACTATCATGTGAGGCATAATCCAATTGAAAATTAAAATCATGATGACAAGTTTCATAGATATCATTATTCTTTATAGCATACAAGTCATCACAATAATCATCATAGATAGCAACTTTGTTCTCATAATCAATTGGAACCTCTTCCGAAATAGTGGATTCATCACTAAATAAAGTCATGACCTCTCCAAATCCACTTTCATAATTATCACAATAAGATTCAACACCCTCCAAAATAGTGGGATCATTACTTCCTAAAGTTGACAATCTTCCAAACCCACTTTCATCAATATAATCATCATAAATAGGAGGCATGCTATCATCATAATAAATTTGCTCATCAAAACTTGGGAGACAAAAAATATCATCTTCATCAAACATGGCTTCCCCAAGCTTGTGGCTTTGCATATCATTAGCATCATGGATATTCAAGGAATTCATACTAACAACATTGCAATCATGCTCTTCATACAAAGATTTAGTGCCAAACATTCTAATGCATTCTTCTTCTAGCACTTGAGCACAATTATCGGAATCCTTATTTTCATGATAGATATTAAAAATATGAAGCATATGAGGCACCCTCAATTCCATTTTTTTGTAGTTTTCTTTTATAAACTAACTAGTGGTAAAACAAGAAACTAAAAGATTCGATTGCAAGATCTAAATATATACCTTCAAGCGCTAACCTCCCCAGCAATGACGCCAGAAAAGAACTTGATGTCTACTACACAACCTTCTTCTTGTAGACGTTGTTGGGCCTCCAAGTGCAGAGATTTGTAGGACAGTAGCAAATTTCCCGCAAGTGGATGACCTAAGGTTTATCAATCCATGGGAGGCATAGGATGAAGATGGTCTCTCTCAAACAAACCTGCAACCAAATAACAAAGAGTCTCTTGTGTCCCCAACACACCCTATACAATGGTAAATTGTATAGGTGCACTAGTTTGGCAAAGAGATGGTGATACCAGTGCAATATGGATAGTAGATAAAGGTTTTTGTAATCTGAAAATATAAAAACAGCAAGGTAACTAATGATAAAAGTGAGCACAAACGATATTGCAATGTGTTGAAACAAGGCCTAGAGTTCATACTTTCACTAGTGCAAGTTCTCTCAACAATAATAACATAATTGGATCATATAACTATCCCTCAACATGCAACAAACAGTCACTCCAAAGTCACTAACAGTGGATAACAAACGAAGAGATTATTGTAGGGTATCCCTTTCAGATCGACCCATTCAAGAGTCCGTAGTAAAATAACATGAAGCTATTCTTTCCGTTCAATCTATCATAGAGTTCATACTAGAATAACACCTTAAGACACAAATCAACCAAAACCCTAATGTCACCTAGATACTCCAATATCACCTCAAGTATCCGTGGGTATGATTATGCGACATGCATCACACAATCTCAGATTCATCTATTCAACCAACACAAAGAACTTCAAAGAGTGCCCCAAAGTTTCTACCGGAGAGTCAAGACGAAAACGTGTCCCAACCCCTATACATAAGTTCACGAGGTCACGGAACCCGCAAGTTGATCACCAAAACATACATCAAGTGGATCGCATAATATCCCATTGTCACCACAGGTAAGCACATGCAAGACATACAGCAAGTGTTCTCAAATCCTTAAAGACTCAATCCGATAAGATAACTTCAAAGGGAAAAGTCAATCCATCACAAGAGAGTAGAGGGGGAGAAACATCATAAGATCCAACTATAATAGCAAAGCCCGCGATACATCAAGATCGTACCACCTCAATAACACGAGAGAGGGAGATCAAACACATAGCTACTGGTACATACCCTCTGCCCCAAGGGAGAACTACTCCCTCCTCATCATGGAGAGCACCGGGATGATGAAGATGGCCACCGGAGAGGGATTCCCCCCTCCGGCAGGGTGCCGGAACGGGTTGATACGTCTCCAACGTATCTATAATTTTTGATTGCTCCATGCTATATTATCTACAGTTTGGACATTATTGGGCTTTATTATCCACTTTTATATTATTTTTGGGACTAACCTATTAACCGGAGGCCCAGCCCAGAATTGCTGTTTTTTGCCTGTTTTAGGGTTTTGAAAAAAAGGAATATCAAACGGAGTCCAAACGGAATGAAACCTTCGGGGACGTGATTTTCTCAACGAATAAGACCCAGGAGACTTGGACCCTATGTCAAGGCACAAGAGAGGAGGCCACAAGGTAGGGGGCACGCCTGCCTACCCCAAGTGTGCCCTTCACCCTCATGGGCGCCCTGTTGCTCCACCGACGTACTCCTTTCTACTATATATACCTACGTACCCCCAAACGATCAGATACGGAGCAAAAACCCTAATTCCACCACCGTAACTTTCTGTATCCATGAGATCGCATCTTGGGGCCTGTTCCGAAGCTCCGCCGGAGGGGGCATCGATCACGGAGGGCTTCTACATCAACACCATAGCCTCTCCGATGAAGTGTGAGCAGTTTACCTCAGACCTATGGGTCCATAGTTATTATCTAGATGGCTTCTTCTCTCTTTTTGGATCTCAATACAATGTTCTCCCCCTCTTTTGTGGAGAACTATTCGATGTAATCTTCTTTTTGCGGTGTGTTTGTTGAGACCGATGAATTGTGGGTTTATGATCAAGTCTATCTATGAATAATATTTGAATCTTCTCTGAATTCTTTTATGTATGATTGGTTATCTTTGCAAGTCTCTTTGAATTATTAGTTTGGTTTGGCCTACTAGATTGATCTTTCTTGCAATGGGAGAAGTGCTTAGCTTTGGGTTCAATCTTGTGGTGTCCTTTCGCAGTGACAGTAGGGGCAGCAAGGCACGTATTGTATTGTTGCCATCGAGGATAACAAGATGGGGTTTTCTTCATATTGCATGAGTCTATCCCTCTACATCATGTCATCTTGCTTAAGGCGTTACTCTGTTTTTAACTTAATACTCTA
Source organism: Triticum aestivum (assembly GCF_018294505.1). NCBI lineage: Eukaryota > Viridiplantae > Streptophyta > Magnoliopsida > Poales > Poaceae > Triticum > Triticum aestivum. The sequence goes on along the minus strand of NC_057800.1, from coordinate 163,355,690 downwards.
GATGCATGCTGGATAGTGGTCGATGAGTGGAGTAATAGTAGTAGATGCAGGAAGGAGTCGGTCTACTTGTCTCGGACGTGATGCCTATATGCATGATCATACCTAGATATTCTCATAACTATGCTCAATTCTGTCAATTGCTCAACAGTAATTTGTTCACCCACCGTAGAATACTTATGTTCTTGAGAGAAGCTTCTAGTGAAACCTATGGCACCCGGGTCTATCTTTATCATATTGATCTCCTACTACTTAGTTATTTCCTTTGCTTTTTACTTTGCCTTTATTTTACTTTGCATACCAAAAATATTATCTTATAATATCTATCAGATCTCACTCTCGTAAGTGGCCTTATAGGGATTGACAACCCCTATTTGCGTTGGTTGCGAGGATTTATTTGTTTTGTGCAGGTACGAGGGACTCGCGCGTAGCCTCCTACTGGATTGATACCTTGGTTCTCAAAAATTGAGGGAAATACTTACGCTACTTTGGTGCATCATCCCTTCCTCTTCGGGGAAAACCAACGCAGTGCTCAAGAGGTAGCAAGAAGGATTTCTGGCGCTGTTGCCGGGGAGGTTCGCGCAAGTCAAGATCTAACTCGCGACAACGAGCCATTTCTAGCGTCGTTGCCGGGGAGGTCTACGCAAAAGTCAACATACCAAGTACCCATCACATACCCTTATCTCCCGCATTACATTATTTGTCATTTGCCTCTCGTTTTCCTCTCCCCCACTTCACTCTTGCCGTTTTATTTTCCCTCTCTCTCTCTCTATCCTCCGTCTCTTTCTCTATTTGCCTCTTTTTGCCCGTTTGCTTTTTGTTTGCTTGTGTGTTAGTTTGCTTGCTTGTCACGATGGCTCAAGATAATACTAAATTGTGTGACTTCACCAATACCAGCAATAATGATTTTATTAGCACTCCGATTGCTCCTCTTACCGATGCTGAATCTTGTGAAATTAATACTGCTTTGCTGAATCTTGTCATGAAAGATCTGTTTTTCGGCCTGCCTAGTGAAGATGCCGCTACCCATCTAAATAGCTTCGTTGATTTGTGTGACATGCAAAAGAATAAAGATATGGATAATGATACTGTTAAATTGAAGCTATTTCCTTTTTCACTTAGAGATCGTGCTAAAGCATGGTTTTCGTCTTTGCCTAAAAATAGTATTGATTCATGGAATAAGTGCAAAGATGCTTTTATCTCTAAGTATTTTCCTCCCGCTAAGATCATCTCTCTTAGAAACGATATTATGAACTTTAGGCAACCTGATGATGAACATGTTGCACAAGCTTGGGAGAGAATGAAATTAATGATACGTAATTTCCCTACTCATGGTATAAATTTGTGGATGATTATACACAATTTTTATGCCGGATTGAATTTTGCTTCTAGAAATATTTTAGATTCGGCCGCGGGAGGCACTTTTATGGAAATCACTTTAGGAGAAGCTACTAAACTCCTATATAATATTATGGTTAATTATTCTCAATGGCATACTAAAAGATCTACTAATAAAAAGGTGCATGCGATAGAAGAAATTAATGTTTTGAGTGGAAAGATGGATGAACTTATGAAATTATTTGCTAATAAGAGTGTTTCTTCTGAATAAAATGATATACCCTTGTCTACTTTGATTGAGAATAATAATGAATCTATGGATGTGAATTTTGTTGGTAGGAACAATTTTGGTAACAACGCGTATAGAGGAAATTTCAACCCTAGGCCTTATCCTAGTAATCCCTCTAATAATTATGGTAATTCCTACAACAATTCTTATGGAAATTATAATAAGATGCCCTCTGATTTTTAATCTAATATTAAAGAATTTATTACTTTGCAAAATAATTTTAATGCTATGATTGAAGAAAAATTGCTTAAGATTGATGATTTGGCTAGGAACGCTGATAGAATTGCTCTTGATGTTGATTCTTTGAAACTTAGATCTATTCCACCTAAGCATGATATCAATGAGTCTCTCAAAGCCATGAGAATTTCCATTGATGAGTGCAAAGAAAGAACCGCTAGGATGCGTGCTAAGAAAGATGCCTTTATAAGAGCGTGTTCTTCTAGTCCTATGAAAATAATGATGAAGATATAAAAGTTATTGATGTGTCCCCTATTAAATATTTGTTTGGCAATATGAATCTTGATAATGATGGGACTGAATATGATCCACCTTTACCTAGAAGGCGTTCTAAGAATTCGGAATTTGTTGATCTTGATGCTAAATTTGATAAAAGTGGGATTGAAGAAATTAAAATCCTAGATGTTGCTAAACCCACTATTATGAATTTCAAGGAATTTAACTACGAAAATTTATCTTTTATTGATTGTATTTCCTTGTTACAATCCGTGCTAAATTCTCCTCACGCTTATAGTCAAAATAAAGCGTTTACTAAACATATCGTTGATGCCTTGATGCAATCTTATGAAGAAAAACTTGAATTGGAAGTTTATATCCCTAGAAAACTTTATGATGAGTGGGAACCAACTATTAAAATGAAAATTAAAGATCATGAAGGCTATGCTTTATGTGATTTGGGTGCTAGTGTTTCCACGATTCCAAAGACTCTGTGTGATTTGTTAGGTTTCCATGATTTTGATGATTGCTCTTTAAACTTGCACCTTGCGGATTCTACTATTAAGAAACCTATGGGAAGAATTAATGATGTTCTTATTGTTCCAAATAGGAATTATGTGCCCGTAGATTTTATTGTTCTTGACATAGATTGCAATCCTTCATGTCCTATTATTCTTGGTAGACCTTTCCTTAGAACGATTGGTGCAATTATTGATATGAAGGAAGGAAATATTAGATTCCAATTTCCATTAAGGAAAGGCATGGAACACTTTCCTAGAAATAAAATTAAATTACCTTATGAATCTATTATGAGAGCCACTTATGGATTGCCTACCAAAGATGGCAATACCTAGATCTATCCTTGCTTGTTATGACTAGCTAGGGGCGTTAAACGATAGCGCTTGTTGGGAGGCAACCCAATTTTATTTTTATTCCTTGATTTTTGCTCCTGTTTAGTAATAAATAAATTATCGAGACTCTGTTTTGGTTGTGTTTTTTGTGTTTAGTTAGTGTTTGTGCCAAGTAGAACCGTTGGGAAGACTTGGAGAAAGTCTTGTTGAACTTGCTGTAAAAAACAGAAACTTTAGCGCTCACGAGAACTACTGCCATTTTTATTTGGAAAGCGCTATTTAGTTAATTATTTTTTCAGATGATTAATAGATAAATTACTCACGTCCATCAATTTATTTTAGAATTTTTGGGGTTCCATATCTTGCGCTAGCTACAGATTACTATAGACTGTTCTGTTTTTGTCAGATTCTGTTTTTCGTGTGTTGTTTGCTTATTTTGATGAATCTATGGCTAGTAAAATAGTTTATAAACCATAGAGAAGTTGGAATACAGTAGGTATAACGCCAATATAAATAAAGAATGAGTTAATTACAGTACCTTGAAGTGGTCTTTTATTTTCTTTCGCTAACGGAGCTCACGAGATTTTCTACTTTAAGTTTTGTGTTGTGAAGTTTTCAAGTTTTGGGTAAAGATTTGATGGATTATGGAACAAGGAGTGCCAATAGCCTAAGCTTGGGGATGCCCATGGCACCCCCAAGATAATCTAAGAACACCTAAAATCCAAAGCTTGGGTATGCCCCGGAAGGCATCCCCTCTTTCGTCTACTTCTATCGGTAATTTTACTTGGAGCCATATTTTTATTCGCCACATGATATGTGTTTTGCTTGGAGCGTCTTGCATGATTTGAGTCTTTGCTTGTTAGTTTACCACAATCATACTTGCTGTACACACCTTTTGAGAGAGCCATACATTATTCGGAATTTGTTAGAATACTCTATGTGCTTCGCTTATATCTTTTGAGTTATATAATTTTGCTCTAGTGCTTCACTTATATCTTTTAGAGCACGGTGGTGGATTTGTTTTATAGAAACTATTGATCTCTCATGCTTCACTTAGATTATTTTGAGAGTCTTCAATAGCATGGTAATTTGCTTAAAATCCTAATATGCTTGGTACACAAGATTAATAATAAAACTTTCGTATGAGTGTGTTGAATACTATGAGAAGTTCGATGCTTGATAATTGTTTTGAGATATGAAGATGGTGATATTAAAGTTGTGCTAGTTGAGTAGTTGTGAATTTCAGAAATACTTGTGTTGAAGCTTGTGATTCCTGTAGCATGCACGTATGGTGAACCGTTATGTGATGAAGTCGGAGCATGATTTATTTATTGATTATCTTCCTTATGAGTGGCGGTCGGGGACGAGCGATGGTATTTTCCTACCAATCTATCCCCCTAGGAGCATGCGTGTAATACTTTGCTTTGATAACTTGTAGATTTTTGTAATAAGTATATGAGTTCTTTATGACTAATGTTGAGTCCATGGATTATACGCACTCTCACCCTTCCACCTTTTCTAGCCTCTCTAATACTGCGCACCTTTCGCTGGTATCATACACCCACCATATACCTTCCTCAAAACAGCCGCCATACCTACCTATTATGGCATTTCCATAGCCATTCCGAGATATATTGCCATGCAACTTTCCACCGTTCCGTTTATTATGACACACTCCATCATTGTCATATTGCTTAGCATGATCATGTAGTTGACATCGTATTTGTGGCAAAGCCACCATTCATAATTCTTTCATACATGTCACTCATGAGTCATTGCATATCCCGGTACACCGCCGGAGGCATTCATATAGAGTCATATTTTGTTCTAAGTATCGAGTTGTAATTCTTGAGTTGTAAGAAAAATAAAAGTGTGATGATCATCATTATTAGAGCATTGTCCCAGTAAGGAAAGGATGATGGAGACTATGATTCCCCCACAAGTCGGGACGAGACTCCGGACGAAAAAAAAAGAAAAGAAAAAGAGGCCATAAAAATAGAAGGCCCAAATAAAAGATAAAAAATGAGAGAAAAAGGGAGAAGGGACAATGCTACTATCCTTTTACCACACTTGTGCTTCAAAGTAGCACCATGATATTCATAGTAGAGAGTCTCTCATGTTATCACTTTCATATACTAGTGGGAATTTTTCATTATAGAACTTGGCTTGTATATTCCAATGATGGGCTTCCTCAAATTGCCCTAGGTCTTCGTGAGCAAGCAAGTTGGATACACACCCACTTAGTTTCTTTTTGAGCTTTCATATACTTATAGCTCTAGTGCATCCGTTGCATGGCAATCCCTACTCACTCACATTGATATCTATTGATGGGCATCTCCATAGCCCGTTGATATGACTAGTTGATGTGAGACTATCTTCTCCCTTTTTTTCTTGTCCACAACCACCGTTCTATTCCACCTATAGTGCTATGTCCATGGCTCACGCTCATGTATTGTGTGAAAATTGAAAAAGTTAGAGAACACCAAAAGTATGAAACAATTGCTTGGCTTGTCATCGGGGTTGTGCATGATATAAATATTTTGTGTGGTGAAGATGGAGCATAGCCAGACTATATGATTTTGTAGGGATAACTTCCTTTTGCCATGTTATTTTAAGAAGACATAATTGCTTTATTAGTATGCTTGAAGTATTATTATTTTTATGTCAATATTAAACTTTTGTCTTGAATCTTTTGGATCTGAATATTCATACCACAATTAAGAAGTATTACATTAAAATTATTCCAAGTAGCACTCCACATCAAAAATTCTGTTTTTATCATTTACCTACTCAAGGACGAGCAGGAATTAAGTTTGGGGATGCTTGATACGTCTCCAACATATCTATAGTTTTTGATTGCTCCATGCTATATTATCTACTGTTTTGGACATTATTGGGCTTTATTATCCACTTTTATATTATTTTTGGGACTAACCTATTAACCGGAGGCCCAGCCCAGAATTGCTGTTTTTTCCCAGTTTTAGGGTTTCGAAGAAAAGGAATATCAAATGGAGTCCAAACAGAATGAAACCTTCGGGAACGTGATTTTCTCAACGAATAAGACCCATGAGACTTGGACCCTACGTCAAGGCACAAGAGAGGAGGCCACGAGGTAGGGGGGCGCGCCTGCCTACCCCAGGCACGCCCTCCACCCTCGTGGGCCCCCTGTTGCTCCACCAACGTACTCCTTTCTCCTATATATACCTACGTACCCCCAAACGATCAGATACGGAGCAAAAACCCTAATTCCACCATTGTAACTTTCTGTATCCACGAGATCCCATCTTGGGGCCTGTTCCGGAGCTCCGCCGGAGGGGGCATCGATCACGGAGGGCTTCTACATCAACACCATAGCCTCTCCGATGAAGTGTGAGTAGTTTACCTCAGACCTACGGGTCCATAGTTATTAGCTAGATGACTTCTTCTCTCTTTTTGGATCTCAATACAATGTTCTCCCCCTCTCTTGTGGAGAACTATTCGATGTAATCTTCTTTTTGCGGTGTGTTTGTTGAGATCGATGAATTGTGGGTTTATGATCAAGTCTATCTATGAATAATATTTGAATCTTCTCTGAATTCTTTAGGTAGGATTGGTTATCTTTGCAAGTCTCTTTGAATTATCAGGTTGGTTTGGTCTACTAGATTGATCTTTCTTGCAATGGGAGAAGTGCTTAGCTTTGGGTTCAATCTTGCGGTGTCCTTTCCCAGTGATAGTAGGGGCAGCATGGCACGTATTGTATTGTTGCCATCGAGGATAACAAGATGGGGTTTTCTTCATATTGAATGATTCTATCCCTCTACATCATGTCATCTTGCTTAAGGTGTTACTCTGTTTTTAACTTAATACTCTAGATGCATGCTGGATAGCGGTCGATGAGTGGAGTAATAGTAGTAGATGCAGGCAGGAGTCGGTCTACTTGTCTCGGACGTGATGCCTATATACATGATCATACCTAGATATTCTCATAACTCTGCTCAATTCTGTCAATTGCTCAACAGTAATTTGTTCACCCACCGTAGAATACTTATGTTCTCGAGGGAAGCCACTAGTCAAACCTATGGCCACCGGGTCTATCTTTATCATCATATTGATCTCCTACTACTTAGTTATTTCCTTTGCTTTTTTACTTTGCCTTTATTTTACTTTGCATCTTTATCACAAAAATACCAAAAATATTATCTTATCATATCCATTAGATCTCACTCTCGTAACTGGCCTTATAGGGATTGACAACCCCTATTTGCATTGGTTGCGAGGATTTATTTGTTTTGTGCAGGTATGAGGGACTCGCGCGTAGCCTCCTACTGGATTGATACCTTGGTTCTCAAAAACTGAGGGAAATACTTACGCTACTATGCTGCATCATCCCTTCCTCTTCGGGGAAAACCAACGCAGTGATCAAGAGGTAGCGCGGGTCTAGATTGGTTTTCGGTGGCTACGGAGGCTTCTGGTGGAGGAACTCCCGATCTATCTGTTCCTCAATGTTCTTAGGGTATATGGATATATATAGGCGAAAGAAGTCGGTCAGGGGAGCCACGAGGGGCCCACGAGGGTGGGGGCCCGCCCAGGGGGCAGGCGTGCCTCCCTGCCTCGTGGCCACCTCGAAGCTTCCTTGACTTCAACTCCAAGTCTCCTAGATCACGTTCGTTACAAAAATCATGCTCCCGAAAGTTTCATTCCGTTTGGACTCCGTTTGATATTCCTTTTCTGCGTAACACTGAAACAAGGGAAAAACAGAAACTGGCACTGGGCTCTAGGTTAATAGGTTAGTCCCAAAAATAATATAAAAGTGCATAATAAAGCCCATAAACATCCAAAACAGATAATATAATAGCATGGAACAATCAAAAATTATAAATACATTGGAGACGTATCAGTCATATATGTGATAACATAGTACTAGATGTCTTCATTTATTACTTTGCAGACTCATTTTGCATTGGAAAGCGCTCTGTGATGGTAACATATTATGTTACTCGATTTGCCTCTCTCCTCATTAATTACTTGCCACCTCATCATATTTGCTTATGTGGCATCTATGTTACTACCTATGTTACTCCCACTATGACTAGCCTTATGCGCAGAGAAATTAGGGTTGGAGGGAGTACTACTACTAGTAGTACTACTTTGATGTGTCGCGTCAAATCGCACAAGTATGCAACACTTCCTGAACAAACAAGCTTATAAGCTGTTATACTTACTTCTTATAAGTTGTTATACTTCTTACCCAAAGGATCTTTATATCCAACAGACACAAAATATCCGTTCGACTGTTGAAAATTACTTTAACTGTTGATCTGATGTCGAAGTAATTGCTGCATCGCCACCAAACCCACCACCTCTTAAGCTAGAGTAGACCGAGCTAACCCCTATATTAGCATATTACTAACATAAATAGAAGGCACTGTAGAATCATTTAGGATGTGAGCTTGTCAATCTGAATGTGGAGGGACAGCGGCTTAGCCCCGGCTAGCAGCTTGGGTGGAACTGTGCAGAAGGTCAGCTCGTGCACCGCGACGTCGCTGAAATCCTTGTTGCTTGTCACCTCCCTTTCCACCTTGACAGCATCGGTCCTGCAAATGCGTGTGTCCACTTACCACAAGCTCACAGCCTTCGTGCGGGCACTCCACCCTCACCGAGGAGAGGACTGCGTCCACTGTCGTGTTCCGCATGTTGAAGCCACCACCGTGGTCGCACTTCTGGCACTGCCTCTGGTTCCCAGGGCGCTCGACGCAGCAGTCCACGCAGGCCAGGTGCCCTCCCTTGCACTGCACAAAGCAATCGAACAACACATCAATCAAGAAATTTGCACCTTGCTCGATCAGCCGAACGGACAAGGTGTATTCGAACCTCATACACTAGAGGCTTCAATGGGCGGTGGCACAAGGGGTAGTGGAGCAAGGTGAGGTCCATCGAGACCATAGGGAGCTCCATCCTCGGGTCCAGTTCCGTCTGCATGATCTCGCCCTCCTCGTGCACAACCATCTCTTGCTTTATTAGGGTCGGGGCATTACAAAGCTTTACCGTCACATATTCATACTACTTCAAGGTGCATTAAATCAACACATGCAAGTACCAAAAGGAGAGTCACGACGTGCATGCATGCGTTGTAATTAATGCATCAGTAAACGAAAATTATTGAAATATATCCAGTGCAGTGCTTTGATGTGTCGCGTCAACTCGTACAAGACCGAGAAGTTTGATTACTACAACGCCCTCTACCTCGCGGACTGAGCTCCGGTGCCTTAACCGCACCTGTCTTTGGCTGCACGACAGGTGGGCCACCCACCTGTTGGGCCCACCTGTCATACATGCAAAAGCAGGAGAAGTAAGTCAATGAAGCTGCGTCCCTCCCTCGCCCATGAGCATGGTGGCTGGCACGACTAGGAGAAGCTTTCGTTTGCTACACGCTCTCCCTCCCACATGCGGGGGACATGCAACAGTTAAATCGGTTTCAGATGGCCAGAAGCATACCGTAGTACTCCTCCACTATCGTAGTACTCCATCATTGTTTGACTTCCTGAAGAGCCGAAGAGCCAAGCGCAGCCCGGACGCTCGTGTAGCAGTTTCATGTGTAGAGTAGTCTAGGATAGCGTGTACCATGCATGTAAGCTTAAAATTGTTGGGGTCAGCTCCATGCTTTTTATGATTAAAATAATCTTCTAGCCCTACCTGTCATCCTGGTGATTGTAGTTTGCATGCTCATCTGGTCAAGACAAGAACCTATATTTTAATTTGTGGTGGGGTAAATGTTAGAGGTTGCAGCAAATGGAGTATTGTACAATGCGGGTCTTTCAGCCAAGTTTAGAGGCAACCATGTGGGGCTAGTGCTATGATGTGTCGCGTCAACTCATACAACGAGGAGAAGCTTGATTTTACTACTACACGCCTTCTCCCTCGCCCATGCGCGCGGTGGCTCGCAGACGAGGATAGGCTTTTGCTTATAGTACTACAACAAGCTATCCCTCCCTCTCACGGTGGATGGACATGCAGCAATGGACTCGATACTGTAGAAGAAGTAGTAGTAACATCATTGTTCGTCTTCTAGAAGAGGCAAAGAGCCAAGCGCAACCCAAACGTGGCAGTTGCGAACCTTGGAGCATGCATATTGCCAGGCTCTTGCATGAGACAAAATTGCTATGTGAGCCCACTGTTGCAGTACTTGCTGGTATAGCCCTGTAAACTAGAAAGGAGTATTTGCCTTTCTAGAGATTTCAACAAGTGACTAGACTACACCAAGACAGAGTACATTGCTACCTCTTGAGCACTGTGTTGGTTTTCCCTTGAAGAGGAAAGGGTGATGCAGCAAAGTAGCGTAAGTATTTCCCTCAGTTTTTGAGAACCAAGGTATCTATCCAGTAGGAGCCTACGCGCGAGTCCCTCGCACCTGCACAAAACAAATAAATCCTTGCAACCAATGCGATAAGGGGTTGTCAATCCCTACACGGTCACTTACGAGAGTGAGATCTGATAGATATGATAAGATAATATTTTTTGTATTTTTATGATAAAGATGCAAAGTAAAATAAAAGGCAATGAAAATAACTAAGTGTTGGAAGATTAATATGATGAAGATAGACCTGGGGGCCATAGGTTTCACTAGTGGCTTCTCTCAAGAGCATAAGTATTTTACGGCGGGTGAACGAATTACTGTTGAGCAATTGACAGAATTGAGCATAGTTATGAGAATATCTAGGTATGATCATGTATATAGGCATCACGTCCAAGACAAGTAGACCGACTCCTGCCTGCATCGACTACTATTACTCCACACATCGACCGTTATCCAGCATGCATCTAGAGTATTAAGTTCATAAGAATGGAGTAACGCCTTAAGAAACATGACATGATGTAGAGGGATAAATTCATGCAATATGATAAAAACCCCATCTTGTTATCCTCGATGGCAACAATACAATACGTGCCTTGCTGCCCCTACTGTCACTGGGGAAGGACACCACAAGATTGAACCCAAAGCGAAGAACTTCTCCCATTTCAAGAAAGATCAATCTAGTAGGCCAAGCCAAACTGATAATTCGAAGAGACTTACAAAGATAACCAATCATACATATAAGAATTCAGAGAAGACTCAAATATTGTTCATAGATAAACTTGATCATAAACCCACAATTCATCAGTCTCAACAAACACACCGCAAAAGAAGAGTACACCGAATAGATCTCCACAAGAGAGGGGGAGAACTTTGTATTGAGATCCAAAAAGAGAGAAGAAGCCATCTAGCTAATAACTATGGACCCGTAGGTCTGAGGTAAACTACTCACACTTCATCGGACGGGCTATGGTGTTGATGTAGAAGCCGTCCGTGATTGATGCCCCCTCCGGTGAAGCTCTGGAACAGGCCCCAAGATGGGATCTCGTGGATATAGTAAGTTACGGCACTGGAATTAGGGTTTTGGCTCTGTATCTGATCATTTGGGGGTACATAGGCATATATAGGAGGAAGAAGTACGCCGGTAGAGCAACAGGGGGCCCACGAGGGTAGAGGGCGCGCCTGGGGGGGTAGGCATGCCCCCCTACCTCGTGGCCTCCCTGTTGGTTGCTTGACGTAGGGTCCAAGTCTCCTGGATCTTGTTCGTTCCAAAAATCACGTTCCCGAAGGTTTTATTCCATTTGGACTCCGTTTGATATTCCTTTTCTTCGAAACCCTAAAATAGGCAAAAAAACAGCAATTCTGGGCTGGGCCTCGGGTTAATAGGTTAGTCCCAAAAATAATATAAAAGTGGATAATAAAGTCCAATAATGTCCAAAACAGTAGATAATATAGCATGGAGCAATCAAAAATTATAGATACGTTGGAGTCGTATCAAGCATCCGCAAGCTTAATTCCTGCTCGTCCTCGAGTAGGTAAATGATAAAAACAGAATTTTTGATGTGGAATGCTACTTGGCATAATTTCAATGTAATTCTTCTTAATTTGTGGCATGAATATTCAGATCCGAAAGATTCAAGATAAAAGTTTAATATTGACATAGAAATAATAATACTTCAAGCATACTAACTAAGCAATTATGTCTTCTCAAAATAACATGGCCAAAGAAAGTTATCCCTACAAAATCATATAGTCTGGTTATGCTCTATCTTCACCACACAAAGTATTTAAATCATGCACAACCCCGATGACAAGCCAAACAATTGTTTCATACTTTTGACATTCTCAAACTTTTTGAATCTTCACGCAATACATGAGCGTGAGCCATGGACATAGCACTATAGGTGGAATAGAATGGTGGTTGTGGAGAAGACAAAAAGGGAGAAGATAGTCTCACATCAACTAGGCGTATCAATGGGCTATGGAGATGCCCATCAATAGATATCAATGTGAGTGAGTAGGGATTGCCATGCAACGGATGCACTAGAGCTATAAGTATATGAAAGATCAAAAAGAAACTAAGTGGGTGTGCATCCAACTTTCTTGCTCACAAAGACCTAGGGCATTTTGAGGAAGCCCGTCATTCCAATATACAAGCCAAGTTCTATAATGAAAAAATTCCCACTAGTATATGAAAGTGATAACATGGGAGACTCTCTATCATGAAGATCATGGTGCTACTTTGAAGCACAAGTGTGGTAAAAGGATAGTAGCATTGTCCCTTCTCTCTTTTTCTCTCATATATATATATATATATATATATATATATATATTATTTGGGCCTTTTCTCTCTTTTTTATGGCCTCCTTTTTTTCGTCCGGCGTCTCATCCTGACTTGTGGGGGAATCATAGTCTCCATCATCCTTTCCTCACTGGAACAATGCTCTAATAATGATGATCATCACACTTTTATTTACTTACAACTCATGAATTACAACTCAATACTTAGAACAAGATATGACTCTATATGAATGCCTCCGGCGGTGTACCAGGATATGCAATGACTCATGAGTGACATGTATGAAAGAATTATGAACAGTGGCTTTGCCACAAATACGATGTCAACTACATGATCATGCAAAGCAATATGATAATAATGGACTGTGTCATAATAAACGGAACGGTGGAAAGTTGCATGGCAATATATCTCAGAATGGCTATGGAAATGCCATAATAGGTAGGTATGGTGGCTGTTTTGAGGGAGGTATATGGTGGGTGTATGATACTGGCGAAAGGTGCGCGGTATTAGAGAGGCTAGCAATGGTGGAAGGGTGAGAGTGCGTATAATCCAGGGACTCAACATTAGTCATAAAGAACTCACATACTTATTGCAAAAATCTATAAGTTATCAAAGCAACGTATTACGCGCGTGCTCCTAGGGGGATAGATTGGTAGGAAAAGACCATCGCTCATCCCCGACCGCCACTCATAAGGAAGACAATAAATAAATAAATAAATCATGCTCCGACTTCATCACATAACGGTTCACCATACGTGCATGCTACGGGAATCACAAACTTCAACACAATTATTTCTCAAATTCACAACTACTCAACTAGCACAACTTTAATATCACCATCTCCATATCTCAAAACAATCATCAAGCATCAAACTTCTCTTAGTATTCAAAACACTCATAAGAAAGTTTTTACTAATCTTGAATACCTAGCATATTAGGATTATTTAAGAAAATTACCATGCTATTTAAGACTCTCAAAATAATCTAAGTGAAGCATGAGAGATCAATAGTTTCTATAAAACAAATCCACCAATGTGCTCTAAAAGATATAAGTGAAGTACTAGAGCAAAACTATATAACTCAAAAGATATAAGTGAAGCACATAGAGTATTCTAATAATTTCTGAATCATGTGTGTCTCTCTCAAAAGGTGTGTACAGAAAAGATGATTGTGGTAAACTAAAAAGCAAAGACTCAAATCATACAAGACGCTCCAAGCAAAACACATATCATGTGGTAAATAAAAATATAGCTCCAAGTAAAGTTACCGATAGAAGTAGACGAAAGAGGGGATGCCTTCCGGGGCATCCCCAAGCTTTGGCTTTTTGGTGTCCTTAGATTTTCTTGGGGGTGCCATGGGCATCCCCAAGCTTAGGCTCTTGCCACTCCTTATTCCATAATCCATCAAATCCTTACCCAAAACTTGAAAACTTCACAACACAAAACTTAAAGTAGAAAATCTTGTGAGCTCCGTTAGCGAAATAAAACAAAAGACCACTTCAAGGTACTGTAATGAACTCATTATTTATTTATATTGGTGTTAAACCTACTGTATTACAACTTCTCTATGGTTTATAAACTATTTTACTAGCCATAGATTCATCTAAATAAGCAAACAACACACGAAAAACAGAATCTGTCAAAAACAGAATAGTCTGTAGTAATCTGTATCTAGCGCAAGATCTGGAACCCCAAAAATTCTAAAATAAATTTATGGACGTGAGGAATTTATCTATTAATCATATGCAAAAATAATTAACTAAATATCACTTCCCAAATAAAAATGGCAGCAGTTCTTGTGAGCGCTAAAGTTTCTGTTTTTTACAGCAAGATTAACAAGACTTTCCCCAAGTCTTCCCAACGGTTATACTTGGCACAAACACTAATTAAACACAAAAAACACAGAGGCTAGATAAATTATTTATTACTAAACATGAGCAAAAATCAAGGAATAAAAATAAAATTGGGTTGCCTCCCAACAAGTGCTATCGTTTAATGCCCCTAGCTAGGCATAAAAAGCAAGAATAGATCTAGGTGTTGCCATAATAGTAAGATAGATCATTAAAACTCATTTCATATTCTCTATGTTCGGCAGAAATTTTTCTTTGAGGCAAGAAAAATTAATCAAAAGGGCTAAATTTAATGGGACAAAAGTCCCCAAGATCAACTTTGGGAGGTATAGGTTCCTCCTTTGGCCCTTCGTATTGCACAACCAATTCATCATTATAAGCATTCTTTTGACAGAACTTTGTGAGCCTATACTCAAGATAATATCCTAGTTCATTATTTCGAATGGCCAAATCATCATTAAGTTCAGAAATTCTATCAACAAAAACATTGGTCAGAACCCTTTTTCTAAGATTTGAATTCAAAGCAACATAGTCTCGAGATTGAAAGTGCATTATTTCTTCTTGATCAAAAAGGATAGCCTCTATGGGAGGATGACAAGCATCCACCCTATAATGCGCAAAGGTTTCTTTGGCCTCTTTTATTATGAATCTGAACTCATGAGCCAAAAAGATAGTAGCGGCACGCTTAACAGAAGAATGCTCAATATTAGAAAATTCTAGGAAAATCCTTTGTATGCAAGGGTGCATGTGCATGAATTGTCTTTAAAGTTCAACTACAAGCATGGAAATAGCGTCCGCAAGACAACTAGTTGTATGATGGATAGAACTACCCATAGAAGGCAAAGCACCGGCACAAGTAAAGAAATCTTGGATAACTCATTTTCAAATAATATTACCACTACCAATACGGAATTTTTTTGTATGGAAGATAGGGGGTTCTTCAGCAGGAGCATCAAAATTTTTCATGATATTATTATTGTCCATATCGACAATAGTTTCCCCAATTTCAGACATAACGGCAGAAAGTGCAAAAAGGCAAAAAGAGGCAAATAGAGAAAGAGAGGGAGGATAGAGAGAGAGAGAGGGCGAAAAAACGGGGGTGAAGTGGGGGAGAGGAAAACGAGAGGCAAATGGCAAATAATGTAATGCGGGAGATAAGGGTTTGTGATGGGTACTTGGTATGTTTGACTTTTGCATAGACCTCCCCGGCAACGGCGCCAGAAATCCTTCTTGCTACCTCTTGAGCACTGCGCTAAACAACTCCTTCAAGGACCATATAATTGGATAAAGATTGTTTAGATTCCATCCAGAACACCTCCGTACTACCTACGTGGGGGCAGAAGCCGATGACTGGTTGACCCTCAGATTACATACAACATGACCGCACATGAGGTAAAATTTAAACACATAACAAGCATTATATTACAAACCCACTTTGTTCTATCATACAAGGCAGAAGGAACTTGAATATATTCATTCGAAGATCGTGTCTTTTGCACATTGTTCTGCAACAATGCAGGATCCCTCCAAGACATCACCAAAGTATCGCTCGGGTGTGCGGTGCTCCTTGCCCTCAGGCGGCTCCTCGGTCGCCAACTTGACGTTGTCCATTGATACGTCTCCAACGTATCTATAATTTTTGATTGCTCCATGCTATTATATTATCTATTTTGGATGTCAATGGGCTTTATTTTACACTTTTATATCATTTTTGGGACTAACCTACTAACCGGAGGCCCAGCCCAAATTGTTGTTTTTTTGCCTATTTTAGGGTTTCGAAGAAAAGGAATATCAAACGGAGTCCAAATGGAATGAAACCTTCGGGAACGTGATTTTCTCAACAAACATGGTCCAGGAGACTTGGAGTGGGCGTCAACAAACAATGGAGGAAGCCACAAGGCAGGGGGCGCGCCTACCCCCCTAGGCGCGTCGTCCACCCTCGTGGGCCCTCCGTTGCTCCACCTACGTACTTCTTCCTCCTATATATATCCACGTACCCCCAAACATCCAGGAGCACGATGAAAACCTAATTCCACTGCCGCAACCTTCTATACCCGAGAGATCCCATCTCCCGACCTTTTTGGGAGCTCCGCCGGAGGGGGCATTGATCACGGAGGGCCTCTACATCAACTCCATGGTCTCTCTAGTGATGTGTGAGTAGTTTACTTCAGACCTACGGGTCCATAGTTATTAGCTAGATGGCTTCTTCTCTCTCTTTGGATCTCAATACAAAGTTCTCCTCAATCTTCTTGGAGATCTATTCGATGTAATCTTCTTTTGTGGTGTGTTTGTTGAGATCCGATGAATTGTTGGTTTATGATCCAGATTATCTATGAACAATATTTGATTCTCCTCTGAATTCTTTTATGTATGATTGGTTTATCTTTGCAAGTCTCTTCAAATTATCAGTTTGGTTTGGCCTACTAGATTGTTCTTTCTTGCAATGGGAGAAGTGCTTAGCTTTGGGTTCAATCTTGCGGTGCTCGATCCTGGTGACAAAAAGGGAACCGACACGTATTGTATTGTTGCCATTGAGGATAAAAAGATGGGGTTTATATCATATTGCATGAGTTTATCCCTCTACATCATGTCATCTTCCTTAAAGAATTACTCTGTTCTTATGAACTTAATACTCTAGATGCATGTTGTCGATGTGTGGAGTAATAGAAGTAGATGCATAATCGTTTCGGTCTACTTGTCGCGGACGTGATGCCTATATACATGATCATACCTAGATATTCTCATAACTAAGCTCAATTCTATCAATTGCTCGACAGTAATTCGTTTACCCACCATAATACTTATGCTCTTGAGAGAAGCCACTAGTGAACCTATGGCCCCCGAGTCTATCTTCCATCATATTAATCTTCCAACACTTAGTTATTTCTTTTGCCGTTTATTTTACTTTGCATCTTTATCATAAAAATACCAAAAATATTATCTTATCATATCTACCATATTTCACTCTCGTAAGTGACCGTGAAGAGATTGACAACCCCTTTATCGCGTTGGTTGCGAGGTTCTTATTTGTTTGTGTAGGTGCGTGGGGCTTGAGCGTGATCTCCTACTAGATTGATACCTTGGTTATCAAAGACTAAGGGAAATACTTACGCTACTTTGCTGCATCACTGTCGGTGTCAAAACCGGCGGATCTCGGGTAGGGGGTCCCGAACTGTGTGTCTAGGTCGGATGGTAATAGGAGGCAGGGGACACGATGTTTTACCCAGGTTCGGGCCCTCTTGATGGAGGTAAAACCCTATGTCCTGCTTGATTAATATTGATGATATGGGTAGTACAAGAGTAGATCTACCACGAGATCAGAGAGGCTAAACCCTAGAAGCTAGCCTATGGTATGATTGTATATTGTGATTGTTATCCTACGGACTAAAACCCTTCGGTTTATATAGACACCGGAGAGGGTTAGGGTTACACAAGGTCGGTTGCAAAGGAGGAGATATCCATATTCGTATTGCTTAGCTTGCCTTCCACGCCATGTAGAGTCCCATCCGGACACGAGACGAAGTCTTCAATCTTGTATCTTCATAGTCTAACAGTCCGGCCAATGGAGATAGTCCGGCTGTCCGTAGACCCCCTAATCCAGGACTCCCTCAGTAGCCCCTGAACCAGGCTTCAATGACGATGAGTCCGGCGCGCAGTATTGTCTTCGGCATTGCAAGGCGGGTTCCTTCTCCGAATACATCACAGAAGAATTTGAATACGAGGATAGTGTCCGACCCTGCAAAATAAGTTCCACATTCCACCGTAGAGAGAATAATATTTTCGCAGATCTAATTTGCTGGCTTGTTTGGCAGCATGACGTTATGTCATGGCCCGGTGATTATTCGAACCGTTTCCTTTAACCAGCCCCGCACATAACGCGAGGCAGTTTTTCGACACGTCTTGTCAAAGCAGAGATCGTGTCCCCTTATTACGGGATTCTCATCAATACGGGCGTGGGTAACCCAACCGCGCCATCAATTACGGCACTTGGGGGATAAGCGAGTTTTACTAGGCAAGTGGGGAGGCTTAGCTTCGTCCGCCCATATAAAGGGATAAGGATTCACCTTTCTATCCACGCCTTCTTCCTCCTTTGCTCATCCGTTTTCGCACACTCGAGCTCTAGCGCCCAAGTCCACACTTCCCACCTCAACCTTCTCCAACCATGTCCGGAGCGGGAGGCAGGTGGATGGTCTCCTCCGTCATGGAGGGAGACATCAAGAAGCTGCGCGGAGCCGGATACTTAGCCGCGAACATCGCGCATCGGCTGCCCGCTGCGGGGCACATCGTCCCTACCCCGGAACCTTACGAGAGGGTAGTTTTCCTTCACCACTTCCTCCGCGGATTAGGGTTTCCCCTCCATCCATTCGTCCGTGGTCTCATGTTCTACTACAGGCTGGACTTTCATGATCTGGCCCCGAACTTCATCCTCAACATTTCGGCGTTCATTGTTGTGTGTGAGGCTTTCCTCCGCATCCGGCCCCACTTTGGCCTGTGGTTAAAGACCTTCAATATCAAGCCGAAGGTAGTACGAGGTCAACAAGCAGAATGCGGCGGAGCCATGGTGGGCAAAATGCCCAACATCATATGGCTCAAAGGCTCCTTCGTGGAGACAATAAAGGGATGGCAATCGGCGTGGTTCTACATCACCGAGCCGCGTGACGCCAAATGGGCGGCAGCCCCTGAGTTTCGATCCGGATTCCCAACACGACTCACTTCCTGGAAAGAGAAGGGCCTGTCGCGGGGTTCATCGGTGGAGCTGGATGGACTCCATAAATGTATCTGGAGCATGGAGAGCAAGAAGCTCAAGCTTGTTAACATAGTCCAAGTTATGCTCATCCGCCGGATCCTCCCGTGTCAACAACGGGATTTTACCTTGTGGGAGTTCGACCCGGCCCAGCACCAGACTCTGAGCGAGCTCTTTGATACGATGCACAAGGACGTCTGGAAGGTGTTGTTCAAGGGCGCCGAGGTCCCCCCTTCTCTCGCCGAGGACCGCGGACTAAGCGCAAAGCGTCCTAGCGCGTTCGGTGAGTTTAATACGTCCCGTAGGTCATTTATTTTCCCTAGCTTAATTATGCGCGGGGTCTAATGGCCATGCCTTTGATAGGACTGGGTGGAGATGTCGGGGCAGATTAACTGTCTGGCCCCTTTGCCCGAAGACACTATGAGCGCTCTCCTGATGGAGATGTTGGCTCCGACTCCTTACAAGGTGCCGGAGAAGACCAAGAAGGCCAAGGAACCCGAAAGAGTTCCCGATGCCAGGTGTTATCGGACTCATCGTCCGATAACTCTACAGCACGCTCTTCCCCTGAAGACGAGGAGGAAGAAGAAGAAGCTCCCCCTCCAGGTGGGGGAGACAAGAAAAGGAAGGCCGCCCCAACTGGGGAGGCCGAAGGGTCCAAGAAGGGGAGGACTCTCCTTCCGGACACCGCCGCCGACGAGGGCGAAGACGAGTGGTTGCCCCGGGCCAAGCCCCCGGGGAGATCGTAAGTATTCGGATACCAGAGTAAATCATAGCATTCCTTTGTCGCACTGCTTTCCCTAACGCCGAACATGATTATGCAGGCCGCCGCAAACCAGCATCGATGTATCATCGGACATGGATAGCGATCCAGTCCCGACCGCCACCTCCCCTCATCCTGCTGACGACGCCGAGGTGCTTTCTCAAGAGGCACCGGGTCGAGGGGAGACAGTCCTGGAGGCGCCTCAAGGCGACCTTCCAGACTCCGGGAGCCGCAGGGACGGGGCCCCCGAGAGCTCTGAGTTCGGCCCTCAGCCGAACACCGCGCCGGACCCTCCAGCGGTTCCGGGCTCGGGTAGGCGGCCTCCTTCTAAAAGGGGCAAGACGCCTGTGCCTGTGACCTCTGTCCATCCAGAGGCACCGGACAATCTGCTGGAAGCACTTCATAGTGCTTCCATCGACGAGGAGCACCGCACTATCATGAGTGCGGTGATCCAGAAGGTTCAGTCCGCCAAGAGCGGATTGACTAAAGCATGTGCCAGCCTTCTAACAGGCTTTGAGGTAAGTGTTTTAAAATGTAGTAGAAATATTACTGCATAGATAGTAGCCCCTAATGATTTGTTCGGTGTTTAGAAAGAAAAGCCGAACAGAGGATCAAATAATATCGTAGGAGTCTAATATAAGTATGTCAATATGCGTATGCAAGCTTCGCTGCTGGCGTCCGCCGCACTGACTGCGGAGGTCGCCGTGCTGAAGCAGGACCTCGAGGGGTCCAGGAAAGAGCTCGGCCTTGCCAAGAGGCAGCTCGAGGAGAACAAGGGTAAGTAATACCCTGTCTATATATATCTATATATAAAAAAGGACGTGATTGCAAAATGACAGGATCATTGTATGTTTGCCAGGGGCCACGACTGAGGTGGCGACCCTGAAGCAAGCGCTAACCAAGGCCGAAGATAAAGCGGCCAAGGAGCGCACCGAGTGAGAGAAGCACGAGGCTCGGGTGGGCGAGGTGCAGCAAGAGCTCCAGGCTCTCATGGCGAAGCACGAGGCGTTGGAGCTTGACTCAAAGACGCGGGAGTCTGAGCTTGCCGCGGCCCTCGAGAGTGTAAAAAGTGCCAAGGCCGAAGCCCAAAAGGCCCTCCAAGAGATCGACAAGATGAAGAAGATAGCGGTGGGTAAGGCTTTCTATATGCAAAGCAAGCATGTAAAAGTAAATTGCCGATTACTTACCCGAATCCGGAGCTCTCCAGGAGCATTCGCAGATCTGCCCTGCAGTGTGTCCGATGCCGCACAATTTTACCAGGCCGAGGATGGAAGCTCAACGGAGAAGCTGTTCTGGTCTCAGTATGCTGAGGCCGAACACCCAGTGCCAATGGGCGACCAGCTGAAGCAGATGGTCGAGCTACATAAGGCAGCCGATCGGGCCATGAAGAGCTTTATTATCCGGTTGTGGCCTGGCGACGCCCTTCCGAACAGCTTCTTCGGCCTGGTGAGGTAGCTTGTGGACGCCTGACCGCGGCTGGAGGTCGTCAAGCGATCTGTCTGCATTGAAGGTGCACGCCGGGCTTTCGCCCGTGTGAAATTGTAGTGGGTCAAGCTAGACGCCGTGAAGCTGATCAACGAGGGGCCGCCGGAGGGCAAGGAGCACCACCACCCCGAGATGTACTATGAGGGTGTTCTGTCGGGTGCCCGTCTCATCGCCGATGAGTGTTCAAAAGATGTAATATTTGAATGAGACTTGCTCGTGTGATCCTGTATGATGAAAACTTGTTTCATATGCGCTATGCAACGCTTGTGTGAATTTAAAATATTACCTTCTGTTTGGCCGTTTATCCAATCTAAGAGATGGCTAGTCCTCGGCTTCTGCCCCCATGCCACGAGTGCTGGGGTGTTCGGGATAAACCTGAGCACTCTTGTTCCCATATTTGGGTCCTTCGAGGGAGGTGCTCAGCACAACGAACAAGGCAACCGGACTAATAATGCTTTATCACTCTCACTTAGCCATAGAATTCTATAATTTTAAATTTCGGCGAAGCCCCTGGTATTTGGAAGGCCGAATTCGGGGCGCGATACACGCCTGTAAGCCGGACAGGGCCAGCCCCTCGCCCTAAGCGGCATAAGTCTTTAGGGACTCGAAAACCTCGCCGAACAGCGACCAGTCTCTCGCCTTATCATGACAGTCAGTTTTAGCTTTCTCTACTGAGGTGCTAAGCCCGGCAGAACCGGGGCACAATCGCAGTAGTTCTCCTAGCGCTACCTTAGCCGATAGAGCGGAACGTAAGGTACCAAAACATAGGAGCCGGGCAAACCCAACATTTGACCAAAGACATGATTCGGAGCTGATGCATATAATGCTATAAGTTCGGGGTGCCGCACTTGTGAAAGTGTTCGGACTTTTCACACCGTATTGTGGGGTACGTAAGCCCCTGGTGTATTGGCCGTACCAAGTGTACGGTTGCAAGGCGTCATTAATGAACACACACACACACATATAGATATATATAACAAGAATGCAATAATAGTCGTAATGTCATGCATTGTTTATTAAAAAATTGCGTTAAAGCAGAGTGATACAGATAGTGCGATAAGCAAAGAGTAGGACTATGTCCCTTCCAAGGGCAAGCTGAGGAATGATATTAAATTGAATATTTCACTCGTTACTGTAATCAACCTGGGAATTCCGTGGTATGATGTAGCTGTCTGCCTCCTTGGTTGCTGCATCATGTGTTCGGCAATAGTGCTGCCGGACAGTGTTTCCAGAGATTAAGGTCCTGAAAAAAAAGAAAAATAACCAAACGGGAAGCCCCTAGTGCGGTTTAGGCCGCGTCTTGGGGCGTGCCGCAGTTGTGCCCCCCTCCCCACCTGTGCCCATGGTATTTTTAATGTGTAATTATGTACGCGCGACACGAGTTTCACCGTTGGGCTGGGATTGGGGTGGCCGCCGTATTGCTACGCGAGCTCAGATCGCGCCAGGCGGTCTATTTGCCGATTGCCCCGAGCGCGCTTGAAGGTGTCCGGGCTTTGAAATGCCGAACTGGTTGATTGCCTTGAGAGGCTGCTTTGCGCTTCTGCTGCGAGGGCCGCGGTGTGCTCCTTTGTTCGGATAGAGCACTCTGTGTTTCCATTGACTGTAATAACTCCGCGAGGTCCTGGCATCAAGCTTGAGGTATGCATAATGCGGTACCGCATTGAATCTAGCAAATGTGGTTCGCCCGAGTAGCGCGTGATAACCACTGCGGAACGGGACTATATCGAAGATTAACTCTTCGCTTCGGAAGTTATCCGGGGATCCGAAGACCACTTCCAGTGTAATTGAGCCTGTGCAATGGGCCTCTACACCTGGAATGATGCCCTTAAAGGTCGTTTTTGTGGGTTTGATCCTTGAGGGGTCTATACCCATTTTGCGCACTGTGTCCTGATAAAGCAGGTTCAGGCTGCTGCCGCCATCCATAAGGACTCGAGTGAGGTGAAATCCGTCAATGATTGGGTCTAGGACCAGTGCGGCGAATCCGCCATGACGGATACTAGTGGGTGGTCCCTGCGATCGAAGGTGATCGGACAGGAGGACCAAGGGTTGAACTTTGGGGCGACTGGCTCCAACGCATATACGTCCCTGAGTGCACGCTTCCGCTCCCTCTTGGGGATGTGGGTTGCGTATATCATGTTCACCGTCCGCACTTGCGGGGGAAACCTCTTCTGTCCTCCGGTGTGCGGCTGCCGGGGCTCCTCCTCGTCATCGCTATGCGGCCCCTTGTCCTTGTTTTCGGCAATTAACTTGCCGGCCTGCTTGAACACCCAACAATCCCTGTTGGTGTGATTGGCTGGCTTGTCTGGGGTGCCGTGTATTTGACACGAGCGATCGAGTATACGGTCCAAGCTGGACGGACCCGGCGTACTTTGTTTGAATGGCTTTTTCCGCTGACCGGGTTTAGAGCCTTTGAATCCGGCATTGACTGCCGTATCCTCAGTATTTTCGCTGTTAATGCGGCGCTTATGTTTGTTGCGACGTGACCTGCTATTGCCGTCCTTGGTATCTGAGGTACCATGGTTCTTTGATATGTTATTACTGCGAGCCAGCCAGCTGTCTTCTCCCGCACAAAAGCGGGTCATGAGCGTCGTGAGAGCTGCCATAGATTTCGGCTTTTCCTGACCAAGGTGCCGGGCTAGCCACTCGTCTCGGATGTTGTGTTTGAAAGCCGCTAAGGCCTCCGCATCCGGACAGTCGACGATTTGATTTTTCTTTGTAAGGAACCGAGTCCAGAATTGCCTGGCCGACTCTTCTGGCTGCTGAATTATGTGGCTCAAGTCATCGGCGTCTGGTGGTCGCACATAAGTGCCCTGAAAGTTGTCGAGGAATGCGGCTTCCAGATCTTCCCAACAGCTAATGGAGTCCGCTGGCAAGCTGTTAAGCCAATGCCGCGCTGGTCCTTTGAGCTTTAGTGGGAGGTATTTGATGGCGTGTAAGTCATCACCGCGGGCCATGTGGATGTGGAGGAGGAAATCCTCAATCCATACTGCGGGATCTGTTGTGCCGTCGTATGATTCAATATTTACAGGTTTGAAACCTTCTGGGAATTGATGTTCCATTACTTCGTCTGTGAAGCATAAGGGGTGTGCGGCGCCTCTGTATTGGGCTATATCGCGACGCAGCTCGAATGGGTCTTGCCCGCTGTGTTCGGCCCGGCCGGATTTGCTTTTACTGTATCCGGCGTGACGTTTATCGTCTCGCAGAGTGGTGCGCCGTCGTGATCCGTAGATCGATCTTGCATGCTTTGCTTTGTCCTCCAATATGTCTCGCAGGTCTGGCGTATCTCCCCATGCCTTTTTATTTGAATGGCGTCGGGGTGGAGGCTGAGCTTTTGGCTGGAATGCCTCTCTATCGCGGCCACGAGGTGGCCGATCAGCCGTATCATACGCTTCTTCCTCCAGTCGGGGTAGTAACCTGCACTTTGGGTAATTCTTGGAGGGGCGCTCGAGTTTATATTCCTCGGCCGCGAGGACTTCAGTCCATCTGTCAGCTAGCAGATCTTGATCAGCTTGAAGCTGCTGCTGCTTTTTCTTCAGGCTATTTGCCGTGGCCATAAGCCGGCGCTTGAAGCGCTCTTGTTCGACGGGATCCTCTGGTACGGCGAATTCATCGTCGCCGAGGCTTGCCTCGTCTTCGGAGGGGGGCATGTAATTGTCATCCTCCTCCTCTCCGTCTGCCGCTCTCTCAGGAGAGCTGGCTCCTTCATCCTCCTGCTCTAAATCTTGCTGGAGGGGATTGTTGTTGTCTTCGGCACTATCCGGAGTGTTATTATCTCCTGTGCCGGTATCACCACTTTTGCTTTGGCGGGACTTAGAGCGGCGCCGCTGACGTCGGCGCTTGGGTTGCTTCTTGGAGGGGTCATCCTCCGCTATCTCGTCGCCATTGCCTTCGTTGGGTGTATCCACCATGTATATGTCATATGACGAGGTGGCTTTCCAGTGCCCTATAGGCGCTGGTTCATGTTCGTCTCCTACATCGTCGTCCATACCGTCGATGTCTTCGGAGTCGAAGTCGAGCATGTCGGTTAAATCATCGACAGTGGCTACGAAGTGGGTGGTGGGTGGGCGTCGAATTTCTTCGTCGTCCGCATCCCAATCCTGTTGGCCATAGTCCGGCCAGGGCTCTCCTGACAAAGAGAGAGACCTTAGTGAATTCAGAATGTCGCCGAAGGGCGAGTGCTGAAAGATATCCGCGGCGGTGAATTCCATGATCGGCGCCCAATCGGATTCGATTGGCAGGGGCGCGGATGGTTCGGAGTCCGGAAAAGAGTCCGGCACCTTGGAGTCACGGGCTGCGCAGAGGGTTAGGCAGGTGTTCGGCTCGATCGCCGTTGAGACTGCAGCCCCTGAGGCGGTGTCTAACCACCCGTCCTCGATTGGCGCAGTTGGCTCCGAGCTAAGGGTCGGAGCTGATGCGGGCGCGGCCTCTGGGGTACTGTTCGGCGGCAGAGCTAGGTCATACCCATCGTGACAGTGCGGCGCGCCCGGCTGTGGCTCGAATCCGTCGAAGATCAAGTCTCCGCGGATGTCGGCCGTGTAGTTCAAACTTCCAAATCTGACCTGACGGCCAGGGGCGTAGCTTTCAATCTGCTCCAGATGGCCAAGCGAATTAGCCCGCAGTGCAAAGCCGCCGAATACGAAGATCTGTCCGGGGAGAAAAGTCTCACCCTGGACCGCATCGCTATCGATGATAGTAGGAGCCATCAAGCCTAACGGCGACGACACAGAGGAACTCTCAATGAAAGCACCAATGTCGGTGTCAAAACCGGCGGATCTCGGGTAGGGGGTCCCGAACTGTGCGTCTAGGCCGGATGGTAACAGGAGGCAGGGGACACGATGTTTTACCCAGGTTCGGGCCCTCTTGATGGAGGTAAAACCCTACGTCCTGCTTGATTAATATTGATGATATGGGTAGTACAAGAGTAGATCTACCACGAGATCAGAGAGGCTAAACCCTAGAAGCTAGCCTATGGTATGATTGTATGTTGTGATTGTTGTCCTACGGACTAAAACCCTTCGGTTTATATAGACACCGGAGAGGGTTAGGGTTACACAAGGTCGGTTACAAAGGAGGAGATATCCATATCCGTATTGCCTAGCTTGCCTTCCACGCCAAGTAGAGTCCCATCCGGACACGAGACGAAGTCTTCAATCTTGTATCTTCATAGTCTAACAGTCCGGCCAATGGAGATAGTCCGGCTGTCCGGAGACCCCCTAATCCAGGACTCCCTCAATCACCCTTTCCTAGTACCGAGTAAAATTGGCAAGTAGTAGATTGACTACGAATTTCTGTGCATTCAAGTCAAGAATACAGACCCATCAGACTCCTTATCCCTCGCATCTATTTTCCATTTGCCTCTCGTTTTCCTCTCCCCCACTTCACCCTTGTCGTTTTTATTCCCCCTCTCTTTTCCATTTGTCGCTTTCTTGCTTGCCTTGTTGTTATGGCTAGTCATGTATCTTCTCCGTTGTCTCCCGAGAATGAAGTTCTTAATTTTAAACAAAGAGGGGGGGGAGAAAATCTAAAAGATGCTTGGTATAGAATCTGCAATGCTCAAAATAGATCTACCAGGAAGCAATCTACTTATGTTCGTCTCCGCAATTTCTATGTAGGCACTACTCCTTGGTACCGATATATTCTTGATACCATTACCGGAGGGAATTTCTTGCGTAGCCATACTTTTGATTCTTATAACGCTATGATAGATTTGTTTGGCTCACCACCTCTTTTGGTTACTGAAACTATGTTAACTTTGGAACATGTGATGCAAAGGCTTGAAATTATTGAGAATAAAGTCGCTACTGTAGAGTTGATTGAGAATTTGGATAAAAATATCCACAACCAAATTACCCAATATGGATCTAAGGTGGGAGTTACTCTGAAATTAAGGAAAAAGAACCCATAATTAATGAAAGAATAGATCAAGATTCTACTAGAATTGATAAACTTGAGGGAATTATCACCAACTTGGGATCCGCTTTTTCTTCTATTCAAAATACTCCAAATCCTCCTACTAAAATTTCCAAGCTTGTTTATGTTCCTAAAAATAAGGGTGAATCCTCTAGTAAGGAAACTGCGGATCTAAAATCAATAAGTGTTCATCCCAAACTTTTTTCTATCATTAAGGAACCGTTTGCTACAAATGATTTTCTTGATTTTGTGCCTAGGAGTTTGATAATTAATAAAAATAAAGAAACTCCTAAGAGTTATAGGTGTCTCATTGAAGAATTACCTACCAAAGATGGCAATACCTAGATCTATCTTCGCTTTTATGCCTAGCTAGGGGCGTTAAATGATAGTGCTTGTTGGGAGGCAACTCAATTTTATTTTTGTTCCTTTCTTTTTGCTCATGTTAGTTATAAATAATTTTACCTAGCCTCTGTTTGGTTGTGTTTTTTGTGTTTAATTAGTGTTTTGTGCCAAGTAGAACCGTTGGGAAGACTTGGGGAAAGTATTGTTGATCTTGCTGTAAAAATAGAAACTTTTAGCGCTCACGAGAACTGCTGCCAATTTTTATTTGGGAGTACTATTTAGTTATTCTTTTGCAGATGATTAATGGATAAATTCCCTCACGTCCATCAATTTATTTTAGAATTTTGGGGTTCCAGAAGTTTGCGTAAACTACAGATTACTACAGACTATTCTGTTTTTGATAAGATTCTGTTTTTCCGTGTGTTGTTTTGCTATTTTGATGAATCTATGGCTAGTAAAAGAGTTTATAAACCATAGAGAAGTTGGAATACAATAGGTTTAACACCAACATAATAAAGAATGAGTTCATTACAGTACCTTGAAGTGGTGTTTGTTTCTTTCGCTAACGGAGCTCACGAGATTTTTCTATTTGAATTTTGTGTTGTGAAGTTTTCAAGTTTTGGGTAAAGATTTGATGGATTATGGAACAAAGACTGGCAAGACCCTAAGCTTGGGGATGCCCATGGCACCCCAAGGTAAAATTCAAGGACACAAAAAAGCCAAAGCTTGGGATGCCCCGGAAGGCATCCCCTCTTTCGTCTTCGTCTATCGGTAACTTTACTTGGAGCTATATTTTTATTCACCACATGATATGTGTTTTGCTTGGAGCGTCTTGTATGATTTG
Source organism: Triticum aestivum (assembly GCF_018294505.1). Lineage (NCBI taxonomy): Eukaryota > Viridiplantae > Streptophyta > Magnoliopsida > Poales > Poaceae > Triticum > Triticum aestivum. Next base: position 163,327,199 of record NC_057800.1, on the reverse strand, counting down.
AGTCTTTGCTTTTTAGTTTAACACAATCATCCTTGCTGTACACACTTTTTGAGAGAGACTCTAATGATTTGAAATTTATTAGAATACTCTATGTGCTTCACTTATATCTTTTGAGCTATATAGTTTTTGCTCTAGTGCTTCACTTATATCTTTTAGAGCATGGTGGTGGATTTGTTTTACAGAAACTATCATGCTTCACTTATATTATTTTGAGAGTCCTTTAGAACAACATGGAAAATTTCTATAATATAAAAACTTTTATAGAAGTGCATTGAATACTATGAGAAGTTTGATACTTGATAATTGTTTTGAGATATGGAGATTGTGATATTAGAGTCATGCTAGTTGAGTAGTTGTGAATTTGAGAAATACTTGTGTTGAAGTTTGTGCTACCCGTTGCACGTATGGTGAACCGTTATGTGATGAAGTCAGAGCATGATTTATTTATTGATTGTCTTCCTTATGAGTGATGGTCGGGGACGAGCGATGGTCTTTTCCTACCAATCTATCCCCCTAGGAGCATGCGCGTAATACTTTGTTTCGATAACTAATAGATTTTTGCAATAAGTATGTGAGTTCTTTATGACTAATGTTGAGTCCATGGATTATACGCACTCTCACCCTTCCACCATTCCTAGCCTCTCAAGTATCGCGCAACTTTCGCTGGCACCATAAACCCACCATATACCTTCCTCAAAACAGCCACCATACCTACCTATTATGGCATTTCCATAGCCATTCCGAGATATATTGCCATGCAACTTTCTACCGTTCCCTTATTATGACATGCTTCATCATTGTCATATTGCTTGCATCATCATGTAGTTGACATCGTATTTGTGGCAAAGCCACCGTTCATAATTGTTCATACATGTCACGCATGCATCATTGCACATCCCGGTACACCGCCGGAGGCATTCACATAGAGTCATATTTTGTTCTAAGTATCGAGTTGTAATTCTTGAGTTGTAAGTAAATAAAGTGTGATGATCATCATTATTAGAGCATTGTCCCAGTGAGGAAAGGATGATGGAGACTATGATTCCCCCACAAGTTGGGATGAGACTCCGGGCGAAAAAAAAGAAAAGAAAAGAGAAAGGCCATAAAAAGGCCCCAAAAAAGAGAGAGAAAAAGAGAGAAGGGACAATGCTACTATCCTTTTTCCACACTTGTGCTTCAAAGTAGCACCATGATCTTTATGATAGAGAGTCTCCTATGATATCACATTCATACACTAGTGGGAATCTTTCATTATAGAACTTGGCTTGTATATTCCAATGATGGGCTTCCTCAAAATGCCCTAGGTCTTCACGAGCAAGCAAGCTGGATGCACAGCCACTTAGTTTTTTTTGTTGAGCTTTCATATACTTATAGCTCTAGTGCATCTGTTGCATGGCAATCCCTACTCACTCACATTGATATCTATTGATGGGCATCTCCATAGCCCGTTGGTACACCTAGTTGATGTGAGACTATCTTCTCCTTTTTGTCTTCTCCACAATCACCATTCTATTCCACATATAGTGCTATATCCATGGCTCACGCTCATGTATTGCGTGAAGATTGAAAATTTTTGAGAACATCAAAAGTATGAAACAATTTATTGGCTTGTCATCGCGGTTGTGCATCATTTAAATATTTTGTGTGGTGAAGATAGAGCATAGCCAGACTATATGATTTTGTAGGGATAACTTTCTTTGGCCTTGTTATTTTGAGAAGACATAATTGCTTAAGATTGTATGCTTGAAGTATTATTATTTTTATGTCAATATTGAACTTTTATCTTGAATCTTTCAGATCTGAACATTCATGCCACAATAAATAAAAATTACATTGAGAAATATGTTAGAAAGCATTCCACATCAAAAATTCTTCTTTTATCATTTACCTACTCGAGGACGAGCAGGAATTAAGCTTGATGATGCTTGATACGTCTCCAACGTATCTATAATTTTTGATTGCTCCATGCTATTATATTATCTATTTTGGATGTCAACGGGCTTTATTTTACACATTTATATCATTTTTGGGACTAACCTACTAACCGGAGGCCCGACCCAAATTGTTGTTTTTTTGCCTATTTTAGGGTTTTGAAGAAAAGGAATATCAAACGGAGTCCAAATGGAATGAAACCTTTGGGAACGTGATTTTCTAAACAAACGTGATCCAGGAGACTTGGAGTGGGCGTCAACAAAACAATGGAGGAAGCCACGAGGCAGGGGGGCGCGCCTACCCCCCCTGGGCGCGCCCTCCACCCTCGTGGGCCCTCCGTTGCTCCACCGACGTACTTCTTCCTCCTATATATATCCACGTACCCCCCAAACATCCAGGAGCACGACAAAAACCTAATTCCACCACCGCAACCTTCTGTACCCGAGCGACCCATCTCGGGGCCTTTTCCTGAGCTCCGCCGGAGGGGGCATTGATCATGGAGGGCCTCTATATCAACTCTGTGGCCTCTCCGGTGATGTGTGAGTAGTTTACTTCAGACCTACAGGTCCGTAGTTATTAGCTAGATGGCTTCTTCTCTCTCTTTGGATCTCAATACAAAGTTCCCCTCGATCTTCTTGGAGATCTATTCGATGTATTCTTCTTTTGCGGTGTGTTTGTCGAGATCCGATGAATTGTGGGTTCATGATCCAGATTATCTATGAACAATATTTGATTCTCCTCGGAATTCTTTTATGTATGATTGGTTTATCTTTGCAAGTCTCTTCGAATTATCAGTTTGGTTTGGCCTACTAGATTGATCTTTCTTGCAATGGGAGAAGTGCTTAGCTTTGGGTTCAATCTTGTAGTGCTCGATCCCAGTGATAGAAAGGGAACCGACACGTATTGTATTGTTTCCATCAAGGATAAAAAGATGGGGTTTATATCATATTGCATGAGTTTATCCCTCTACATCATGTCATCTTCCTTAAAGCATTACTATGTTCTTATGAACTTAATACTCTAGATGCATGCTGGATAGCGGTCGATGTGTGGACTAATAGTAGTAGATGCAGAATCGTTTCGGTCTACTTGTCGCGGACGTGATGCCTATATACATGATCATACCTAGATATTCTCGTAACTATGCTCAATTCTATCAATTGCTCGACGGTAATTCGTTTACCCACTGTAATACTTATGCTCTTGAGAGAAGCCACTAGTGAAACCTATGGCCCCGGGTCTATCTTCCATCATATTAATCTTCCAATACTTAGTTATTTATTTTGCCTTTTATTTTACTTTGCATCTTTATCATAAAAATACCAAAAATATTATCTTATCATATCTATCAGATCTCACTCTCGTAAGTGACCGTGAAGGGATTAACAACCCCTTTATCGCGTTGGTTGCGAGGTTCTTATTTGTTTGTGTAGGTGCGTGGGACTTGAGCGTGATCTCCTACTGGATTGATACCTTGGTTCTCAAAAACTGAGGGAAATACTTATGCTACTTTGTTGCATCACCCTTTCATCTTCAAGGGAAAACCAATGCAGTGCTCAAGAGGTAGCATCCATCTTCTCCCACCAGACCTTGACATAGGAGAAGCCCAGATGCGCGCCTTCGATGTAGACGGACCGCTTGATGACATCCAGCCGAGGATAGGCATCAACCATCCTCTTCACGAGGCCGATGTAACTGCTGGGTATAGCTTCGGCTGGCCATAGTCGGATTATTGAATCCTTCATGGACAGTTCAGCCACCCTGTGCAGCTCGACCAGCTGTTTTAGCTGATCGCTGAAGGGCACCGAATGTTCTGGCGCAAGATATTGTAACCAGAACAACTTCTCCGTGGAGCCCCCTTCTTCGGCTCAGAAGAACTCCGCGGCGTCGGTCACACTGCATGGCAGATCAACAAAAGCCCCTGGAGAACTCTGAATCCGGGTCAGTAAAAGATATTTCCTCTTCACATTCTTGCTTTGCATATTGAATGCCTTACCCACCGCGACCTTCCTGGCCTCTTGGATCTCCTGGAGGGTGCCCTAGGCTTCACTCTGGGCCGCCTCCGCCCTCTTATGAGCCTTGGCGAGTTCGGCCTCTTGAGCCGACGCATTATGCTCCAAGGTCTCGCACTTCCTCACCGTGTCCTGGAGCTCCTATTGGACTTCGTTGACCCGGGCCTTGAGCCTCTTACGGGCGGCCTGCTCCTTGACATTCCCCTCGGCTTCGACCAGGGCCTCTCTCAGGGCCTCAACCTCGGTCGTCGCTTCTGTACATATCATGACACTTCGGACAAATGCATGTCATTTTACTTTTTTCGAATACATAACGGGTTATCACATACCTTCTTTTTCTTGGAGCTGCCTCCTCACCTGGCCAAGCTCCTCCTCGGCCTGCTCCAGTCTTTGCTTCAGTTCGGAGACGTCGGCAGTATGTGAGGCTACGGCCAACAGCGACGCCTGCGTATTCATTTCAGACAATTTAGTTACTTTCCTGTAATAAAGGATTGATCCTCTGTCCGGCTTTTCTTTCCAAACACCGGACAGTGTCTCAGGGGCTACTATCTATATTGGGATTTTCTCTTTTTGCGTCGCTTACCTCAAAACCTGTCAGCGGCCTGCTGCAGGCTTCGGTTAGTCTGCTCTTGGCGGACTGAACCCTTTCAATTACCGTGCCCATAAGAACATGGTGCTCATCCACAATGGAAGCACTTCATAGCACTTCCAGTAGATTATCCGGTGCCCCTGGTTGGACAAGGGTCACCAGTGGAATAGGCATACCCCCTTCTTTCGAAGGAGGTTGCGTGCCGGATTCTGGAGCCGTAGTGATCTCCGGAATCGAGTCCGGCTGAGGGCCAAACTGAATACGACCCTCCTCACCACCAGTCTCCATGGAGATCGGATCCCCCTGGTGTCCGGCGATGGAGGCATCACCTTCTGGCGCCTCCTAAGCCTCTCCCCGGCCTAGGAAAGTCCTTCGAGACAGCACCTCCGCGTCGTCATTGGCCTTGGGGGAGTGAGCGGTCGGCGGTGACTCGCTGGCCATCGCCTGTGAATCCAATGAACCTCCTGACGAGGATCGCTGGGGGCGGTCGTGTTCCAGACTGTAATAACATAACCAATCATGTCAATACAACAAGGAGGAGAGACTTGGTTTATTGGCAGATACGAGTCTTAGCACTTACGATGCATCCCGAGGCTTAGCGCGGGGGCGTTGCTCCGGACTGCTTTCGATGTGCCATGCGGAGCTGCCCACGAGTGGGCCTTTCGCCTTCTTGGGCACCTCCGCCTCCAGAATTGGGGAGGCCGCCCTCTTCTTCCTCCCCCATCAGGGGGAGAATCGCTTCCCTCCTCCTCCTCATCGTCGTTGTCTTCGGCGACGGAAGAGCGGGTCTTGTCTTCGGACGTCGCGTCCGAAGCGCCCTTGCGACTGAGGCCACTCCGGACCTCCTTGGCCTTCCCCTAGGCCTTCTTCTCTAGTGCCTCATAGGGCACTGGTTCCAGCATCTTCGCTAAACGCGGGATGATTGGTTCTTCAGGTAGCGGAGCCGGACACCGGATCTGCTTTGCCCTCTTCATCCAGTTCTGAAGCAATGATAATAATTGCTTAGATATCATCCTCACAACAAGCAAGTAGGGGATGTGTTAAAGATAACATACCTCGTTGGGGAGGTGGTTAATGTCATGCCCGCAGTCCGAATCTGTGGCCGGCGGTATCTCGTTGCCCTTGAAGAGCAACTTCCAGGCATCTTCGTGAGTTATTTCGAAGAGCCTCTCCAGGGCATGGTGCTGCTTCAGATTGAACTCCCATAGAGGGCGGCTTCGGCTCTAGCAAGGGAGGATCTGGTGCACCAGCATCACTTGGATTACGTCGACGAGCTTGATGTCTTTGTCCACCATGCTTTGGATGCGCGTTTGCGGCGCTATCAGCTCGTCTGACGAACACCAGTTCGGGCTCTTCTCGGCCCAGGAGGTGAGTCGCATGGGAGCGCCGGAGTTGAATTCGGCAGCCGCGGTCCAGGTGGCATTGCGACATTCTGTGATGTAGAACCATTGTTTCTGCCATTCCTTGACGGTCTCCACGAAAGTGCCTTTTGGCCATGAGAGATTGGTCAGCTTGCTCACCATGGCGCCTCTGCACTCCACGTGCTGGCCATCCACTACCTTTGGCTTCACATTGAAGATTTTGAGCCATGGCCCGAAGTGGGGTTGGATGCGGAGGAAGGCCTCACACACGACGATGAACGCCGACATATTGAGGAAGGAGTTCTGGGATAGGTCATGGAAGTCTATCCTGTAGTAGAACATCAGCCCGCGGACAAAAGGGTGGAGTGGAAACCCTAGCCCGCGGAGGAAATGGGGGATGAATACTACCCTCTCGCTGGGCTTCGGTGTGGGGACAATTTGTCCCTTGGCTGGAAGGCGGTGGGTGATTTCCTTTGCCAGGTACCCGGCCGCCCGAAGCTCGGCAATGTCCTCCCTGATGGAAGAGGCCATCCACTTGCCTTGACCTCCGGATTCGGACATGGTTGAGTGCTTGCTCGAGTGGGAAAAAGATGAGAACTTGGGCACTGCAGCTCGAGAGTGGAAGGGCAGAGGAAGAGAGAAGGCGTTGGAGAGGAAAGGGGTTTCTTATCTCCTTATAAGGGCACTGAATATTGAACGCATCCCCACTCGCCTTAAAATTCGCCTACTCCCAAGGGCTGTGTAAACGGCATGATTGGGTTACCCACTTCCGTATTGATGAGAATCCCGCAATGAGGGGACACGATCTCTACTTCGACAAGACATTCCAATGGCAACCGCGTCTCAAAATGTGGACCGGGCAGACGTAATGTCATGTTGTAAAAAGTTGTCAGCAGATTAGACTCGTGGATTATTATATTTTCTCTATGGTTGTCTATTGTGTGTGTTACATGTCCGGACGCGATCAATATGTCCGAAGACTGTCTTGGAGTTTGGAAGGAGGAACCCACCTTGCAATGTCGAAGACAAATCTACGCGCCGGATACCTTGTCATTGAAGCCAGGTTCAGGGGCTACTGAGGGAGTCCTGGACTAAGGGGTCCTCGGGCGTTCGGCCTATTAACTATGGGTTGGACTGATGGGTTGTGAATATACTAAGACCGAAGACTGCACCCGTGTCCGAATGGGAATCTCCTTGGCATGGAGGGCAAGCTTGGCGACCAAACATGTAGATTCCTTTCTTTGCAACCGACCTTATGTAACCCTAGGTCCTCATGGTGTTTATATAAACCAGAGGGCTTAGTCCGAAGGGAGAGACATTCATTACCATAGACATACAAGCTAGACCTCTAGGGTTTAGCCATTACGATCTCGTGGTAGATCAACTCTTGTAATACACATATTCATCAAGATCAATCAAGCAGGATGTAGGGTATTACCTCTATAGAGAGGGCCCGAACCTGGGTAAACATCGTGTCCCCTGTCTCCTGTTACCATCGACCTTAGACGCATAGTTCGGGACCCCCTACCAGAGATCCGCCGGTTTTGACACCGACACCCACCACTCCAATCCATCTACTCCTAGTCTCTGCGCAACACTGCTCACTCCAATCCAAGACCAAGTGACCAGAAGCCACAAGCACCTATGGAGGCGATGGATGCGAGCGGCAGTCGGCTCTGCCAAATCATCCAAGGTGCCGGCCTATGGCCCTGCACCGTGCAGCGTTTCCAGACAGTGCTGGCGACCTCTGGCATCGTAGCCCTCGCCAACGCAGGCTTCACCTCTCGCATGGACAACATGATGGTCAACTCCATCCGCAATTTCACCGCCATCAAGAAGCACGCGGACGACCTTGCCGTACTGCTCCAGCCCGTGCGCCCAGGCTCCTCATTGCCTGCCACCCTCGTCGGCCTCCATGGTGATGAACTCTTTCAAGCCCTGGTGACCCTGCAGGTGCCAGAGGTCACGATGAAGAATGTGCACCTCGAGGCTGCACTCACAGCGCAGCGCCTCGCCATGCAAGAAACCGTCGACCTGCGCATCCACGTCTATGAGGAAATCATCTACATAGGCCACTACAAGGCCAGCAAGGACAGAAAGACGTTGGCCTTCTTCCAGTGGCTGGAATCTTTAGACGCCATTGTTCAGAAGCACGTCGACCTGGCCACGAAAGCCGCTGCTACTTAGCCACCATTCGGTGGGCCGGCGCCCTGAGTCGAGGAGGTGGATGTCGTCAATGTATGCATCTCCTCTTCTTCCCTCCTGTAACCAGCACTGGATCGCCTCATGGCCTTAATGTTTTATTAGTATAGTACTCCCTCCGTTCCCAAATATAAGTCTTTCTAGAGATTCCAGCAAGTGACTACATACGGAGCAAAATGAGTGAATCTACACTCTAAAATATGTCTACATACATCTATATGTTGTATTCCATTTGAAACATCTAAAAAGGCTTATATTTAGGAATGGAGGGTGTATATGGAATTTTTATTCTAGTCGTAATGTTTTCACTCTGAGGTGGGGCCGCGGTTGAGCAAACCGACCATCGACAAATCCCCACCCCGCCCACCGGGCGTTGGCTGAGTTTAGAATTAGAAGAGAGAAACGAGGGAGAAGAGCTAGCTGTAGCACGGACGCTGTTGTTAGATGGGACTCGTGTTGATAGAATAGGAGTACTGAGCACTCGTACCTCTTTTTTTGAGGGAAAAAGTAGTCGTATGTCTAGTACTACCACTAGTTTGGTGCGTGCGGCCTATACTTGTCATCACTTTAGGTCTCCTTTTCGAACCGCAGCTATGCTTCACCGTACATATTTTTTCACGCATTTATCCTCCTATAGCTATATGTACTCCTAGGCTATTTCCACGTGCTCCCTTTCGCCGACATGTGGGACATAGAGCATCTGGGTCGTAGTGCATGCATGACTCGGAGCATATGCCGGGGTACTTTACATTTCAAACCTCATGAATTACATGCAAAACCCCCATAGAACAATAAATAAGTAAATGAATTACTACATGAAACCGGATTATTTTTGTAGAAACCGGAGCACGTTCATTAAATTTTGGACATAACACGTTTATAAAAAACTACCGGACCTAAACCAGTCTAAGGGCCTCTTTGATTCGCAGGATACTGAAAACACATGAATGTGGAAAGTATGATGGTGATGAACCGAGACGAGGAGAACTCTAACTCAGTTACAGGTTAGAGTTAGATTCTAACACTGAACTAACTCCAAACCAAAGAGGTGTATGGATGGCAGGGTTAGATTGACAATAAATGTTCTTTCTCAATCATTTGACTACTTTGGACTCTATTTCCTGCCGGATTTGGTGTGGCCAACTCCTGTGTGACCTCCTCCCGCTCACAATTGACATAAACGAACCATCTTTACAAATCAAGCATGCAAAACATGGTAAATTTTACTTTGTCCATACAAATGAGATATCCCACTTAAACATACAAGTCCTCAATCAAGCATCACAAGAAACAATACACTCCATGAAACAAAGCATGAGCTAAGTCATCACGCAAGTCATTCACGATAGGGACGGAGCCCGAAGGCCCTCACGCACCCAGGGAGGAGCTCTTCATCGTCGCTCTAGAGGAAGGCTCTATAGAGCCCAAGCCCCAAGAACCCCTCCGACGCCGGCGCTTGCGAGTTGAGGTCGACGCCGGCATGGGTAGAAGGGCCACTTGCTGACGACTGCGAACCGAATCTTTGGGCCTCTAGAAATAATTCAAGCCTCGAACTGAAATACCTAGAAAGGTGAACTGAATCTTTGGGCCTCTAGAAGTAATGCAAGCCTAAAACTGAAATACCTAAAAAGGTGAACTGAATCTTTGGGCCTCTAGAAATAATGCAAGCCTGGAACTGAAATACCTAGAAAGGTGAAATGATTCTTTGGGCCTCTAGAAATAATGCAAGCCTGAAACTGAAATACCTAGAAAGGTGAAAGGAATCTTTGGGCCTGTAGAAAGATTTATTACCTCCTTAAGAAACATCAAAAAATTCCATGCGTGCACCACAAATCTATACCAAGTTTAATTAGGATCTACTTTTCCAAATCAAAATTAGCGCTAGAGCGAGCAAGATCAATGATATGGCTGTGAAACAGAGAAGGAACGAACAAACTCACCCCTCTCGCGACCTCCCTGGTAGATGCGCCGCCGCCGTGCACGACAGAGGGAGAAAATGACCGGTGAAGGGGGAGCGGGGCGAGCTTCGAAGGCCAAAGGGAGAGGGCGGTCGGAGGAGAGAGAGGGCGAGCGGTGGAGTGGCGCTTGGGCGGGCGGCCCGATGGGGAACAGAGAGGAGTCGTGCGAGGGGGGCGAAGGGAGTGATCTGGTGCGGGCAGGGGAGAATTTTTTAGTTCTCTTTTAGTGGGCCCGAGGAGAACTAACCCAATTAGAACCTCTCCACCGGGCTAGTTTTTTAGCTGGGTTAGAGCAAACTAGCTCAAACTAACCCCTCCTGTTTGGATAATTTGAGGCTGCTTCAATCCAAACTAGCTCTAACTCAGGGATCCAAGCAAAGAGGAGTAGTACTATACATGCTACAGTCTGGACCGTAGCACATTGTTTTTATGGCCATATCAGCACATTGTTTTCTACTGCTGGTTCACTGGGCTGCCATGGTTCGCACTCCTCCAACGTGAGTAGTAGTACTACTAGTATATATCGCATGAATCTTTGCTCCTTCTTACTACTATGTACTTCACCAACATGTGGGAGAGCCAGCATCCGGGTCGATGTGTCATGCACCATATTAGAGTGCAGAACGGAAGGGGGGCATCACCCGGTCGTACCGCCGGTAATTCATGACTATAGTGAGTAGTCATATCACAAGTCTTTCCAGCAGTAACGCGCCATCAAATCGCACAGCCCGACCTTTCCAGCAGTATGTAAGTTGAATCATCTACTCCCTTACCCTCCTCGCCTCTCTGTCAAACCGCCTACCCGAAAACTACCGTGCGTACTGCCCGGGAAAAGCCCTGCCCTCAACTTTTAACTACGCGAAAATAGTTCGAGCTTGTTCGTTCTATATAAATACTAGTACTGTACGTTTATTCACCCGTATGGTTGTTCAATGAATGGAGGGCTGGGGAGCACAAGTGAACAATACTACTACTAGTAGTAGTAAGTAGGAGTCATATAGTTAGTCACCTTAAATAGAGAGTTTCTTTTCTTTAATGCCACGTACACAAATTGAAACGCTTGTTGTGGAGAGAAAAAGATAATCACTCCACTATATATGTACGCAGGGGCCTGAGCAATTGCTTTACTAGGGTTGGTATCTTCATTCTCTCATCCTCTCCAGATCTAAACAAGACAGCGGTAGCGACATTTTCTCTCTGCTCACCGCTGGTCACAGATCCCGCTGGATCCCTTCAGCTGGTGTGTGTAGAGGACTAGGTGCATCGTTCACACGGTCATCGTCGGCGAGGGAGGAAACCCACAGCTGCCGGAGGGGCCCGATCCTCTGCCGGTGTCATTCTCTCCGACACAACACCGGCTCTGGAGGTCTGCCGACCCTTCTTCCTCCCTGCCGTATTGTGCGTGGATCCGACATGCCGCCGCCGACATCCCGGCAACCCTCAGGTATAAGTTCTTCGAAAGCGGCCTTCCTTTACTGCCCCAGCTCCCCACATGTCTGCATGTGCATCTTTTTCTACTCCCATCAACAATTGCAAAGCCACCTAAATTTTTAGTATTATTAGAGGTAAAGCTACTTCATGCATTCGAATCTAGGACTTGGTTCAAACAACGAAGAAAAGGGGGAACTTGTAGCATGAATCTAGAATTTGATTCAAAGAGGACATAATATGGTGAAAGTAAAACAGACTGGATACCCAACTGGTCTCTTGGTTGAAAAGGGAAATAATGGGAAAACGCAGTACAAGCTGGATAAGGACATATCTATTATTGATTGAAAAAATGATAGAAAGTGGCGCTTGGTGGACAAGTCAACAGAGTATGTCCAGGATTAGATTTGTTGCCCTCACATAGTAAAAGGTCTCCAGGATTAGAATTGCTGCCCTCACATAGTAAAAGGTCCCCAGGATTAGATTTGCTGCCCTCACATAGTAAAAGGTCTCCAGGATTAGATTTGCTGCCCTCACATAGTAAAAGGTCTCCAGGATTATATTTGCTGCCCTCACATAGTAAAAGGTCTCCAGGATTAGATTTGCTGCCCTCACAAAGCATGAACAAACTCGGCATCACCACATTATGCCTCCTTGTAGGTACATTATGCTGATGCGTCCACTGCCGCATGTCCTTATACAAACCTTTTGTTGTTGTTAATGTAAGGTTCGAACACTAGGGTGCGCACGAAGTCTTTCCCTCCAACTGATATACGCTCTAGCTTGCTAGGATCTCGCGGACGAACTCGACGAACTCACAACACAGAAGGACACATGGTTTATACTGGTTCGGGCCACCATTGTGGTGTAATACCCTGCTCCAGTGTGGTGGTGCTGGATTGCCTCTTGGGTTGGTGATGAACAATACAAGGGCAGAACGGCCTCCTGAGGTTAAGGCGTTCTTGTGCTCGGTGAGCTTGTGTGAGTGGGGGTGGTCTCTCTCAAACTAAGATGAGATCGTCCTCTCTCTTTCCCCCCAAATCTCCGTCTCTCTCTCTCTCTCGGTCCCCCTGCCAAGGTGGTGGCTAGTCATATTTATAGAGGCCCTGGTCCTCTTCCCAAATATCGAGCGGGAAGGGAGCCAACAATGGAGGGCTAATTTGAAGGGGACAGCTAGTACAAGCTATCTTGACAAAAGTAGTCTTCGCCTGCACAAAGTTCTGGTGGTGACGCTGTTCTGGGCTCCATGATGACCTCCATCTTGCAGTCCTTGGTCTTGGTCTTGTTGCACCGAAATGGCAACCTTTGCCTGATGCCTCGATACTCCGCGGCTGCGCTTGCCCCCTTTGCACCAAAGAGCAAACAAGGACGTTGTGCGCGCTGGCGCCTGCCTGGTGTCGATCGTCATGACTCACGTCACGAGAGCCTCATGAGGTTCGCCCCGCCTTGATATCTCCGCTCCTCGTGAGCCTGCTTAGCTAGGCCACTCCAGAGGAGGTCTTGCGTCGTCTACCTCGTGAGGCTTGGCCCCTTGCGAGGGTCCTGGGTGCTTTGTTGGTGAAGACGGGTCGTACGGCATGCTGGCTCAGCCACGCCGTGGGCTGCAGGCAGGCAAGTCTAGGGACCCCCATTCCTAGAACACTGACAGTAGCCCCCGGGCCCAAGGCGTGCTCGGGCTTGGCATCGCGGCGAAGCCAAGGGTCAAGCTCGAAGCGCCGCAGGCCCCAAAAGCCTGCGGCCACGGTTGATGCGTGGCGGTTGATTGAACGTGGGTGTCTCCGCTTCCCCATGCTGCTTCGGCAACTGCTTGACCTGACAAAAGGCTGGCGCGGGCGGCCCTTGCCTTCATTGCTCCTTCCTTGCCGTGCTCCAGATCCCCTTTCTTGCTCTTCGCCGTCGCTACCCACAGATCTGCTTCGGCCTCGCTCTGCATCTGCCGCCAATGGCGCCTCGCAAGGTCAAGACTTCCTCGTCCCCGGCTTGGTACGAGCCCGCTCTTGAGGCGCCCACTGTCACGGAGAAGAGCCTTGCCTCCGTGCGCCTGCTGATGGCGGGAGAGAGCAACGAGTGGGGGAACACGGAGCTCTGGCTTGCCTTCGACGAGCTGGAGCCTGAGGGGAGCACCTTCTTCCCCTTGTTTTCGAGCGGCGTTGCTGTCGGGTTGGTTCCTCCCTTCTCTGGTTTCTTTTATGAAGTCCTCGACCACTATGGGCTACAAGCGTTGCACCTCCATCCCAACTCTGTCCTCCTCCTGTCCATCTTTGCCTACTACTGTGAGGTGTACCTAGGCGTGATGTCGTTCGTGGCGCTCCTGCGCCATTTCTTGTTCCTCCGCGTCAGCGAGGGCCACATCTCTAGATGCGCTAACTTCGTCGCATCTGGCAAGGCCAACTCGATCTCGAGCACCGGGAAGAGGGCCGACAACATTCGATCCAAGTGGGTCATGGTAGATGCCAAGCTCACCCATCCGCGCCTGGTATTGCCGACGGAGGCGCCTCGGCAAGGCAAGGAATGGCCCAGGGCGGAGCTTGTTGACGAGCGGGCGTCGTCAGTGTTGGAGGAGATGATGGCCGACCTGAAGTCGACCAATGCGAGGGCAGCCAAAATAACAGGAGCGATGCTCCTGAGGGAGTTCTTGACGCTGTGGGTTGCCCCACTCCAGGCGCGCGCGCGCCCCTTCCGGCAGCTTGAAGGAGGGGAAAACAAGGCCCGTCTGAGGTCGGGGGACCTGCCTGACGACGAATTGGACGCCGTCCTGCGCCTCATAGTTGGAGACAACCAGGAGTACCCGCCTAGCGCCTTCATTCCCCTGTTCCAACGCAGGGACCGGGAGGAATTCGTCGCTTCCAGGCCGACTTTTGATGCGCATGGGCTGGTGCCGCCGGTGCTTTCGGGAGCTCCTCCGGCGCCAAAGCCGGTGGAGGTGTCTTCTGGCGAGTCCCGTGGAGAGGGGGAGGAGGAGGAGGATTTTGAGGATACCCCAGAAGAGGTGGAGGAGACCTCCCTTCCGAGCAAGGCCGAGATTCTCCGCGCCCTTCCTGATGATGTTGAGGCCGACGCCTACCAAGGAGGGAAGGAGCAAACCCTCGTCCCGACGAACGGCAGATCTTCACTGGTGGGCCGCGGTGCCGCCTCCACTCCAACACCTCCTGGGGCTGGATCAGGTTCTGCCTCCGCACCGCATGGCGCCACCTGAGCCCGAGCACTTGCTCCTCAGGTCCCGATGCTGTCGGGCCTCAAGCTTCACAAGCGAAGGGTGGAGTACCTTGCGGTGGACCGGTAGGTGTCTCAAACTTCGCATGGTCCGTACAGGTGCCTGTTTTTTCTGATGCTCGCGTTTGGTTGATTAGACCGACATCTTCGGCTAAGCAGAGGAAGGATGGTAAGGCAGCTGTGCCTCCCTCCGCAGAGCAAGGAGGCAACATCACCCGTGCCTCCCCGGCCTGGTCATCTTCGCGGGGCCAAGAGTAGCCCTGTCGCATGGAGTCAGCCCCCATGGCCCCGCTGGCTCCGGAGGTGCCGGTACTTGGCGTGGCTGATGAGGTCCCAGTTGCTCCGGAGCCCGCGGTCTCCCAAGCCCTATTGACAGCGCCACTTCCTCCTACTGCTGCGCCTCCACTCCTTGGTTCCTCTGCTCCTGCTGCCGTCTTGGAGCGTGCCTTTTCAGAGATGACCCAACTACAGGCGGATCTCCTGAGCGCTGACCCGCGCCTGGTGGCCGGGCATTTGGAGTTGGCCTCCGGCTGGCTTTATTTTGACCTGGCAGTACGTGCGGTGCTGAGCTAGGCTGTTGCGGCTTCTGAGAGAGAGAAGCAAGGAGCCGTCGGTGCTGCAGCCTATCGTGAGGCGGTGCCGAAAGAAGCCAAGGCTGCTCGAAACCGCTGCTAGGCAGCGCTGGAGGGCGAGTTGCAGAGCCTGCATGATAAGCATGCCGAAGAGGCGCGCTGCCGCGAAGCAGAGGAGAAGGAGATGAAGGCCCGGGAGGAAGCCGTCAAGAATCATGATGCTAAGCTGGCGGAGCTGGGGAGGAGGCAGGTTGCCGAGCGCAACCGGTTGGAAGAGCTGGAGCATAAGATGGGGGCGAAGGAGGCAGATCTCAACGCCAAGGCGCGGGTCTTGGCCGAAGATTGTGTGGCCTTTGCCGATCTCGAGAAGAGATCTCGAAAGGCGCTGAAGACGCTCTACGAGTGTGGCTTGGAGAAGCCACTGGATACCGACAAGGACGGCCCCGCCCAGCTGCTTCCTCTCGTGGTGAAGACGCTTGAGGAGGTCATTCAAGGCCTCGGTCCCATGGCGGAGGCGGAAGCTCGCGTTCTGTCTTCAGCCGCTCTTACCCGCGTCCTCAGCCATCTGCACCTCCGCGACCCCAACGCCCAGTTTGACGAGCTGCTGGAGCCTGTGGCTGAAGATCTCTATGAGACTGCCGCCACAGCCGTTCAAGGTCTAGTGGAGGCTTTGCTGGGAAGTTCCGCGGCTTTGTCTCCGATCCTCTGTCTGGTGATGCCGCGGATCCTGCGGCTGGTGGCGAAGGTGAAGACATCGTCGCCCACAGGGGAGCTCCTTCCGCAGGCGACGGCGACATCCAGGGTGACCCGCGGCTATTCTCCTTGTTTTATTCCTGTGACATACATCAGGCCTTGTGGAGGCGTTTAGACTTTTCATTTGGTATTGTGAGAACAGTATGCTTGTAATATTTGCTTTGAGATTCTGCGATTTCCTTCCCTATTTGCCTTGTTCTGCGTCGGCAGAGCCCGGCCCCGCGCATACCTCAACCACTGTTGGCCGACCGGAGACCAGGACGGTCTAAGGAGTGAGGGGCTACGTGACCAGTTAGGCTCCTGAGTCGCGATGCTCAGGAGTCCCCCTTGACGTGCGAACATCATATAAGGAGAGTTCGTGAGGATAGATTAATGTTCTACGTCGGCAGAGCCCGGCCCCGCGCATACCTCAACCGCCGTTGGGCCGACCGGAGACCAGGACGGACCAAGGAGTGAGGGGCTACATGACCAGTTAGGCTCCTGAGTCGCGATGCTCAGGAGTCCCCCTTGACGTCCAAACAATTTCCATACCTGCCCTCGCCGAGGCCTCGGGAGGGGCGCGCGACACCCAGGTCCGGGGGACCTGGTTGGTGGCGTGCGCTTGGGCGTGACCCGAGCGCAGCCCCCGTGCCCAGCCCCCTCGCGTGACTCTCCCGAGGGGAGGCGTCGTGGTGAGGCTGGGCGTTGAGCTCTGGGCTCCCTGAGGTTGGTACGACCGTGGGGTCGCCCTCAGTTGTTTATCACCAGCGCGAAGTGTAGTGCTTCCACTTGTGCACGGGCATAGCCACTCCTCGGTAGTGTCGACAGCCAGCATGGAGCATGGAGCTTACACTTGGGCGTGGGATGGGGGCTCCCCTCCGGGAGGAGCCCCCAGGGCGTGTACAGCCCCGCCCTGACACGTGGCTTGCACGGCAGGGCTGCGAGGTGTATCTGGGCACTCGTGAGCCAGCGCGGGGCTCACGAGGCCCTACCTCAAGGCGGGTTGCGCCTGGTCTTGAGTCTTGGTGACTATATGTCCCTGCAAGGCGGTTAGATGCAAGCACTCTACATCCTCAGGTCCCGGCCCTCGAGCGAGCTCAGCCACCACTGGTATGCCAGGTCGCGATGTCGTGGTCAAGGCCAGGGGGTGAGGGCTGGAGAGTCGGTAAGAACTCCTAAGTCGCGATGCTCAGGAGCCCCCCCCCTTTTAACGTGCAAGTAAATTGCATGGGGTGAACGAACCCGTGGCGGGCGGTGATAAAATAGGTGATAGCAGTCGGCAGGTTAAGCATGAATAGCAGATTGACTAGGATAAATGCAGGAAGATACATGCCACCGGGTCTGGCCCGAGCGGCGTGGGGATGATGCAGCCCGAGGGGCACCCCCAGCAAGGTAAGCTAAAGACATAAGTAAAAGGGATTTATGCCATAGGGACGGACCCACGCGGCCTGGGAATAGTGCGGCCCGAGGGGCGCTCCCAGCTTAAATGAACTTGGAAGATGTCACCTGGGTCTGTAGACGAAGTAGAGCTGGTGCAGCTAAAGCCACGCGTCGAAGGAATGACTCCTCATGAGTGAAGGGGTCCTGATTAGGGGGTCTCTGGACAGCCGGACTATATCCTTTGGCCGGATTGTTGGACTGTGAAGATACGAGATTGAAGACTTCATCCTGTGTCCGGATGGGACTCTACTTGGCGTGGAAGGCAAGCTAGGAAATACGGATATGTATATCTCCTCCTTTGTAACCGACCTTGTGTAACCCTAGCCCCCTCCGGTGTCTATATAAACTGGAGGGTTTTATTCCGTAGGACAAGATACAATGATACCATAGGCTAGCTTCTAGGATTTAGCCTCTCTGATCTCGTGGTAGATCAACTATTGTAATACTCATATCATCAAGAACAATCAAGCAGGACATAGGGTATTACCTCCATCAAGAGGGCCCGAACCTGGGTAAAACTTCGTGTCCCCTGCCTCCTGTTACCATCCGCCTTAGACGCACAGTTCGGGACCCCCTACCCGAGATCCGCCGGTTTTGACAACGACATTGGTGCTTTCATTGAGAGTTCCACTGTGTCGTCACCATAAGGCTTGATGGCTCCTTTGATCATCGCTAGCGATGCGGTCCAGGGTGAGGCTTTCCTCCCCAGACAGATCTTCATATTCGGCAGCTTTGCACTGTGGACCAATTCGCTTGGACATCTGGAGCAGATTGAGAGCTACGCCCCTGGCCATCAGGTCAGATTTGGAAACTTGAACTACATGGCCGATATCCATGGAGACTTGATCTTTGACGGATTCGAGCCCATGCCGGACGCGCTGCGCAGTCACGACGAGCAAGACTTAACTCTACCATTGGACAGTGTTTGGGAAATCGCATCCACAGCTACTCTGGCTTTTAATCTGGAGCAAGTCGCGCCATCCGAGAGTGGAGGGATGGACCCCTCCATGGAGGCCGCACTCTCAGCGGCGATAGAGCCGGATACTGACTTCACCCCGTACGAGAGCCGTGTTGCCGAACCACTGGATTTATCCCGGGCCACTGACTCCGAGCCGCCCACATCTATGGCTGTCGAAACCGATGGGGCACCGATCATGGAGTTCACCTCCGCGGATATCTTTTAGCACTCACCTTTCGGAGATGTGCTAAATTCATTAAGGTCTCTCTCCCTGTCAGGAGAACCCTGGCCGAACTATGTCCGGCTAGAATGGGATGCGGACGACGAAGAAATTTGTTGCCCACCCACCACCCACTTAGTAGCCACTTTTGATGACTTAACCGACATGCTCGACTTCGACTCCGAAGACATCGACGGTATGGACGACGATGCAGGAGACGAATCGGAACTACGCCCACATGGCGCTGGACCGCTACTTCATCACATGCCGTTTACATGGTGGACACCCCCAAAGAAGCCAATGGCGATGAGACAGCGAAGGATGACACCTCCAAGAAGCAACCCAAGCGCCGACGTCAGCGGCGCCGCTCTAAGTCCCGCCATAGCAAGAACAGCGATAATAATAGTCCACGCGACTCTGGAAGAGATGACAACTGCACCACCCCGGTGGCAGAAAACAATCAGGATGCAAACAACAAACATAGTACGGATCCGATGTCCGAACACGATGACGCCAAAGATAAGCCTCATCAATCCCTGTCTAGGGAAGAAAACAGTCCGGACGAAGATGCACCCATCATCCCGGAAACACACTTGGAGCAAGAGAACCTCCGCAGAAGGCTTACTACCACAGCAAGAAGCCTGAAGAAACAGAAGCAAAGGCTCAAGGTCGCACAAGATACGTTCAACAACAAGTGGAACAAAGTAACAAAATATGGTAGAAGCTACCACCCAAATAGCTATCCAAAGCGCAAGCTATTACCGGAATTCGACGATGAGGCCTTAGAGCCCATACAGCCGATAAGTGATGTGGCCAACCGGCCGGATCCACCACCCGGTGAACGCGATAGAGCGGCTAACAAAGTCACGCATAAGTCAACACATGTTCTACGTGAGAACTTGCGTCAAAAATCCGGCGCGACTAGATCTATCTATGGATCTAGGAAGCGCGCTATGGTACACAACCAACACCGAATACTACAACCGTCCGAACACTATGGCGCATCCCAATACAGGGGTGCCGCACACCCACTATGTTTCACTGATGAGGTGTTGGATCACGAATTCCCAGAAGGATTCAAACCGGTGAACATAGAGGCGTACGACGGAACCACAGACCCTGGAGTCTGGATAGAGGACTTCATCCTCCATATTCATATGGCTCGTGGAGATGACCTCCATGCCATTAGATACTTGCCCCTCAAGCTTAAAGGGCCAGCTAGGCACTGGCTGAAAAGCCTCCCCGAAAACTCAATTGGAAGTTGGGAGGATCTCGAGGACGCTTTTTGGGCCAATTTTCAAGGGACTTATGTCCGACCTCCGGATGCAGACAATTTAAGTCATATAATCCAACAATTTGGAGAGTCCGCCCGAAAGCTTTGGAACAGGTTCCTCACCAAGAGGAACCAAATAGTCGACTGTCCAGATGCCGAAGCCTTAGCAGCTTTCAAACACAGCGTCCGAGACGAATGGCTCGCCAGACACCTCGGTCAAGAAAAACCGAGAACAATGGCAGCCCTAACAAGCCTCATGACCCGCTTTTGTGCGGGCGAGGACAGCTGGTTGGCCCATAGCAGCACCAGCGACCCAAGCACATCCGAAGCAAGGGATGGCAATGGTAAACCATGACACAACAAAAACAAGCGTCGAAATAAAGAAGGTAGCCCAGATAATACGGCGGTAAACGCCGAATTCAGGGGCTCCCGACCAGGTCAGCGGAAAAAGCCTTTCAAAGGCAGCAGAGAAGGACAATCTGGCCTAAACAAAATTCTTGACAAACTCTGTCAGATTCACGGCACCCCAGACAAACCTGCAAATCATACCCACAGAGAATGTTGGGTATTCAAGCAGGCCGGTAAGCTAAACGCCGAACACAAAGGGGAAGAGCCACCAAGCGAAGACGAGGATGAACCTCGCCAGAAAAATGCCGGAGGACAGAAAAAGTTCCACTGGAAGGTTAAAACAGTAAATGTGATCCATGTGACATGGAGGAGAAGCAATCACGCACTCCGATGCACACACGCCACAGAGCCCGTCACCCCTAGGTCCAACCCCTAGTTGGCCCGCCCGATCACTTTTGATCGTAGGGATCACGATACACATATCCGGCGTGAAGGACTGACGGCGTTGGTGTTAGACCCAATAACACATGGGTACCATTTCACAAGGGTCCTAATGGACGGCGGCAGTGATCTCAATCTGATATATCAGGACACAGTCCGCAAAATGGGGATAGACCCGACACAAATAATCCACAGTAATACTACCTTCAAGGGAGTAATACCAGACCAAGAGGCCC
This sequence comes from Triticum aestivum, assembly GCF_018294505.1. Taxonomy (NCBI): domain Eukaryota; kingdom Viridiplantae; phylum Streptophyta; class Magnoliopsida; order Poales; family Poaceae; genus Triticum; species Triticum aestivum. Next base: position 163,306,284 of record NC_057800.1, on the reverse strand, counting down.
ACTGCACGGGCTCTCTACTACTAGAGGTGATATTTGGTTCTCCCGATAACTTCCGAAGTGAAACGTTAACTTTTCACATCGCTCCATTCCGAAGTGATTTTCAAGCACTACTCAGAAGAGTGGCTTTCGCTCGTTTTAACGCAATACCGCATTATGCTTTCCTCAAGCTCAAAATGCCCGGTCCATGAGGCGTAATTACAGTTAGCGGAAATACCAACTGTTCTTCACGTACAGAAGAGGACGCAACGGCTCTAACAGCCGCACACTAGATGGCCTCACCAACCAGAAAAATGGCAGGTCGTCAAGACCACGGACACGGTTAGACGAGTCCGGCGTTCCATCATACATACATAAGATTGGCTTTAAAACCCTCATAAAATGATACCAGGGGCTTCCCGCGTGTAATCAGGGCCAGCCCGGCTCAACTAGGCTTCTCTGGAATTCTGATAACTCATTCTTCTTTTCGGCACGACAACTTTCACCCAAGTTCTTTCCTTTTGCAGGTTACAATCATGCTACACCCATCTAGGACACGGCACAAAGGAGACACACGCGCAGACGTGCAGTAGGGACCCGCCCAAAGGTTTCTTTTTAGATTAAGGCCCTGCGTAAACCTTCTTTACTGTCTCTTGTTGCTCACATCCTCCGGATACTCTACACAACCGAGAAGGATGCCGGCATTATTGGCATGTGGCCACGCCAGGATTTTGCACGTACCTAGACATATGGGGTTTCTTATAATGGGCATTGTTTAGCCCGGTATATGTTATAAAGACCAAACACCTTAGGGAGTGTTCGGCGTCGCGAGTTTGGCCCTATGTGCATCAGCTCCGAATCATGTCTTTGGTCAAATGTTGGGTTTGACTGGCTCCCACGTTTTGGTACCTTATGTTCCGTTATATCGGCTAAGGTAGCACTGGGAGAACTACTGCGATTGTGCCCTGGTTCATCCGGATGAGCACCTCAGTAGAGAAAGCCGAAAACTAACTGTCATGATATAGCGAGAGACTGGTCAACCACTCGCCGACTAATCGGAATCTTCGGGATTCCTCCGCATTAACGAAGGACTGTTTCCTGGTCATGTACGTACGTGCACCGTATTCGGACGAGCGTAGAAGTACTAGGGGCTATATAGTAGCCCCACTGTCAAACTCCTATGGCTAAGTGAAAGTGTTAAAGCAATATAGTCTGATTGCCTCATTCGCTACGCTATCACCTCCTTAATGGACCAAGATGTTGGATCAAGTGTGGATATGCATCTTTTGCAAACACCCCCGCATTATATGCATGGGGGCGGAAGCCGACGACTGCAAACTTTCAGGTTATATACATACATACATAAACGGACGCACAGGAGGCATCATAGTACTTTCGGGAAAAAGTATTAATTCAGAAAAACATTGTTTGTACAATGGGACTACATGTCATTGGAAAATAATATTCTTCGAGCATTGAGCCTCTATCGACAGAGCACCTTCAAGGACTTCTTCATAGTAGTGCTCGGCAGCCACTCGGCCTATGGCCGAACCCTGTGCCGCAACAGTAGTGGCCTCCATCTCCGCCTAGAATGTTTTGACACGGGCAAGGGCCATCCGCGCACCCTCTACGCATGCTGATCTCTTTATAGCATCGATGCATGGCACAACTTCAAGGAATTGTTGCACTAAGCTAAAGTAGCTACTTGGCCTTGGCCCTCCCGGCCACAGGTGATCCACAACGGACCTCATGGCAAGTCCGGACAACCTATGGAGCTCGGCCCAACCGGTCAATCACTCATTCAGCAGCAGCGGATGGACTAGAGCGTGAAACTGTGACCAGAATAGCTTTTCCACTTCGGGACCTTTCTGATCCTTGAAGTACTCGGATGCATCAGCAGCACTTGCAGCCAAATCCATGTACACGTCCACAGAACTCCATATCCGGTCTAGAGGAGCATACTTCGGATCTCCGAACTTAGTCCGCAACAAGAAGGGTTTCCCAGACACGATATCTGCAGCTTGATTCAGCTCCTCCTTCGTCGCTCTAATTTTCGAGCGGGCTTCCTTGGCAGCCACCCGGGCCTTCTCCAGGTCTGTCGCCTTCGCCCGGTTTTCTTCTTCAAGAAGTCGGTAACGGTTAGCAGCATCTTTTAATTCTACAGCCATCTTGGCTATTTTTCCTTGCTCTCGCAATGTGCAGCCTGCTCGGTCCTTAACTCTTCGGTCGCCTGTAAAGCGGCCGCATTGCTAATCCTTGCTTGCTCCTTGGCTCGGGAAAGCTCCGCCCGAAGGGTCTCCATGGTGGCAGCTCCATCTGCAGTCACAACATATTAAAGATACTGGCATCATGCTGCTCTTATTATGTGACGATCACCAGAAAAAACACTCACCCTGTGCCTCGTCAAGCCGCTTGTTGACAAGCACGATGTCGGCATCTGCCGCATCCAGTTGCCGTTTTAGTTCGGCAAACCCATTAGTCCGGCTAGCCACCGGAGCTTCAACCAACTACACATAAAGGTGGTCTGGTTATTACCTGGGACTATGATCCTCTGTTTGCCGCCGTTCTCGACGACAACCAGAGTCTCAGGGGCTACTATCTGCATGGGCATACCTAACGTATGCAGTATTGTTAAAGGCATACGTTATGTCACATACCTCGAAGCCTTTCAGCAGACTCATAAAAGCTTCGTGCAAACCGCTTTTGGCGGATGAAATCCTTTCAATTACCATACCTATTAGCGTATGATGCGCTTCCGAGACAACAGCTTGCCCCAGAAGATCCTTCAGCGCGTCCGACCGCACACAGTACAGACCCTTGCTGTCGCTCTCCTCAAGAGCCGGGTACTGGGGATGCCGGGCAGCCAAAGGGTTATCCTCTGGCGATATTGGATCCAGAGGTACCATTCGCGATGACACTTCAAGGTCACCCGCTTCTTGAGCTGGGGAGTCTAGGGGAGGCATTTCGCTCTCCATCATCTCCGGAAGAAGATCCCCCGAAGATGAACTCTGTCGAGAAAGGCTGCGATCCGGACTACAATTTACAAGCATCGGTTATTGTCTTCGGAAGTAAGGTAGGATATCTTCACTATTAAGTACTTTTTGTTTACTTATAGCTCGGTAGAGGGCTGATCCCCGCGCGGATGTTGTGCGGCAAGAATGCCCTCTGAGGCAGGACCCTATGGCGGAGATTTCTTCTCCCGTTTGGAAACCTTAGTTTCCGGATCTTCAGAGGTAGTCCTCTTCCTTCCCCGGGGAGGGAGAATGTCAGATTCTTCCCCTTGGTTATCCTCCCTCGCGGAGGCGCTCATTCCTTTGATTGGAATAGGTAGCGATGGAGGTCCGCTTTCGCCCGCTTTATTCCCCCCTTCGTCTTCCTTTGAGGGCACTAGACAAGGTGCTGGCTTGAGCATCTTTTCCAGCACCGTATTGTCCAAGCCTTCGGGAAGGGGCGCCGAACACCAGATCATCTTCGCCTTTGTTATCTAGTCCTAGTCAAAGAGCGATTCTTCATAATGATGTTATGATAAATAAAAGAACAGTGTGTTCGGCCATGGGATTACTTACTTGGGCCGCGGGGCGGTTGCAGCTCAGGCCCACGTCCTCAGTAGTGTCCGGACACTCTATTTGGGGTCCATAGAATGATTTGTACATCTCCTCATGCGTCATTCCAAGGAAATGCTGAATAATATGCGGTCCTTCCGGGTTGAATTCCCACATGCGGAGGGGCCGGCGTTTGCAAGGCTGGACTCGACGAACCAGCATAACCTGCATTACCATAACCAGACTGAAATCTCCCTCGAAGAGATCTCCGATGCGGCTCTGCAGTATTGGCACGTCCTTGGCTGGACCCCAGCTCAGCCCCCTGCTGATCCATGACATCAGTTGTGGTGGGGGGCCCGAGCAAAAGGTGGGGGCAGCTACATAAAACCACTCCCGTTGCCACAATCCGGACACCTCTGGAAAGGAACCCTTTGGCCATGGAGCATCAGCAATTTTGCTTATTAGAGAACTTCCGCATGCTGCGTACTACCCCTCGACCATCTTTGGCTTCACATCGAAGTTCTTGAGCCACTGGCCGAAGTGAGGGGTAATGCGGAGGAAGGCCTCACATACAACAATAAATGACGAGATGTGAAGACGGGAATCTAGGGCCAGATCGTGAAAATCCAGCCCGTAATAGAACATAAGACCCCTAACAAAGGGATCCAGAGCGAGGCCTAGTCCTCGGAGGAAGTGGGAGACAAACACAATGCTCTCGTTGGGTTCGGGAGTAGGGAAGACCTGCCCTCGGGCGGGCAGCCTATGTGAAATTTCGGCGGTCAGATATCTGGCCTCCCTCAACTTCTTGATGTCCTCCTCCGTGGCGGAGGAAGGCATCCACCGGCCTTGAAGGCTGGATCCGAACATGATTGAAGGTCTGAAGCACCTGACCTGAGCTTTGGGTGTTAGAACTCGAGGCGGGGGAAGGATTCGATTGAGCATGGGAGGGAACAAAGAAAAAGCCTTACCCCTTAATAAAGGGGATGAATGTAAGGCGTCCTCCTCGTGGCCGTTCGAGACTTACCTAAGATCTAGGAGTCATACCAACAGGCATGGTTGGGTTACCCACGTTTGTATTGATGAGAATCTCGTGATAAGGGGAACACAATCTCTGCTTTGACAAGACGTGTCAAGAAACCGCCTCGCATTATGTGCGGGGCTGGTTAAAGAAAAATGGTTCAAATAATGACTAGGCCGTGGCGTGATGTCATGCCGTCAAAACATGTCAACATATTAGATTTGTGGAAATATTATTCTCTCTACGGTGGTGTGTGAAATTTATTTTGCAGGAACCCGCCTTGCAATGCCGAAGACAACACTGAGCGCCGGACTCATCGTCATTGAAGCCTGGTTTATGGGCTGGTGAGGGCGTCCTAGATTAGGGGGTCTCTGGACAGCCGGACTATATCCTTTGGCCGGACTGTTGGACTGTGAAGATACAAGATTGAAGACTTCGTCCCGTGTCCGGATGGGACTCTACTTGGCGTGGAAGGCAAGCTAGGAAATATGGATATGTATATCTCCTCCTTTGTAACCGACCTTGTGTAACCCTAGCCCCCTCTAATGTCTATATAAACCGGAGGGTTTTAGTCCGTAGGACAAGATACAATCATACCATAGGCTAGCTTCTAGCGTTTAGCCTCTCTGATCTTGTGGTAGTTCAACTCTTGTAATACTCATATCATCAAGAACAATCAAGCAGGACGTAGGGTATTACCTACATCAAGAGGGCCCGAACCTGGGTAAAACTTCGTGTCCCCTGCCTCCTGTTACCATCCGCCTTAGACGCATAGTTCGGGACCCCCTACCCGAGATCCGCCGGTTTTGACACCGACAATGAGCCATCGGGACCCTGAGCCTCGGGAGGCTCTGGGGGCTCAGGAGGTTCCCTGAAGGCCGTTGCCATCTCCTCCACAACTGCGTGGAACCTGGTCTCCTGAGCCACCAGGACTTGCCGCACATGGCGCTGATGGGCCGACGCCACGCTCGGCAAGCCGAGGGGCATGTGAACGAAGCTGTGTGGTGGGCCCTCACAGCGGCCCACGCGCAATGGCCAGAAGCGTTCCTGAGATGTGGCCCTGTTGACCCCTGGGATGTCGATGCAGGCGCGTAGCTCAGCACCCTCGCCTGGGTGGTGAGCCACACTCTGTGAGCGGCTGTCGCCACGCATGGCTCTTGTGTCTTGTAGCTCTTGGGTGGTCTTAGTGATGAACTCCTGGGTGGTGGGCATTCCTTGCCCCATGCTCTCCTGAGGAACACGTGCCGTGAAGCACGCTTCCAAGTGGTGCCCAAGCGCCTCCCTCATGAGATTGGCAAGGTCTGAGGCCCTCCAGAAGAGAGCCCCCGAGCCTTGCCTGAGGATGGTGTTGGGCGCGCTTTCCTATGCGGTGGAGGAGGGCACCCTTGGAGCGGGCGTCGATCCTGATGAGGCTCCTGATGCGATGCCATCTTCTTGGGGTCCTGCACGGCGCGGTAGCTTCTTCTTGGGAATGGTCTCCGGAGGGCCTTCACTTCTGCTGTCAGGGTTGTCGATTGCCGCAGATTGGAAGGCACGCTCAAGGGAGCACACAGCATCCCTTTCTTCACATGGGACCATGATGATCCCACTGCTTCCTGGCATCTTGAGAACGTTGTAGCCGTGGTGAGTGACTGCCATGAACTTGGCCAACGCTGGATACCTGAGGATGGCATTGTACGGCAGGCGGATGTGCGCGACATCGAAGTCGATGATCTCAGTGCGGTAATTCTTGCGCTCCCCGAAGGTGACAGGCAGGCGGACCTGCCCTATTGGTGTGGTGGAACCGTCAGTCACTCCTGAGAAAGGCTTGGTTGGCTGGAGCTGCTCATAGGGCACTTGGAGGCTGTCGAATGTGTAGGTGGATAGGACGTTGAGCCCTGCGCCGCCGTCGATGAGAGTCTTGGTGACTTGCACATTGTTGATGACTAGGGAGCACAGCATAGGGAGTGTGCCAGCGGTGGCTGCGCACTTGAGCTGGTCGGCCGAGCTGAAGGTGATGGCGCATTGGGACTACTGGAGCGGGCGCGTGGCCTCGAGCTTGGGGAGCACCGCGTTCACCTCGCGAGCAAACTGTTTGAAGATGCGCTGAGGGGCTGGGGCCTGAGCGCCGCCCAAGATGCAAGCGACTGCACACGGCTCCTGGAAGCCCCCAGCCCCCTCCTCCTGGTGGTGGTCATCGTTCCTCCTTGGCAGCGGCAACGGGGGAAGACCAGCGTTGCCCTAGGGGCGATCCTCACGAGGCGGATCCCTCCAGGCACCCTAGCGAAGTTGGTCCTGCCAGCGGTCCTCACGAGGCCGGTCACGCCACTCCTGGCGTGGGCCACGGTCGTCCCAGTGTCTGCCTCCGCGGCCGTAGCCCCGGTCGTTGCACTCGGGGTGTCGGCCGAAGCGTCCTTCCCGAATGGCTCTTAGCTCTTGACAGTCGCCGGTGTTGTGGGTGTTCAGGTTGTGGAAGGCGCAGAATGGGCGGCCGTTCTTGGATGACTCGGGCTGATTTCTGCCTCGCTTGGTGTCTGGCTCTGCTGCGAGCACTACTGCCTCCTTATGCTTCACGTCCTTGGCCTTGGCCTTCTTTTCCTCCACTCCTGCAGCTGGCAGATCGAGGAGAGAGAGGCGCCCCTCCTCATCTCTTGCACACCTGGTCGCCAGGTTGAACAGCTCCTGAGATGTGCAAAGCTCCTCATGGATAGCCAGCTCTTCCTTCATCTTGACGTCGCGGACGCCGTCAGAGAACGCGGAGATGATGGCCTCGTCCGTGACCTTGGGGATCTTGAGGCGTGTGCTGTTGAAGCGCTGGATGTACTTCTGGAGGGTCTCTCCTGGTTGTTGCTTGATGCGGCGTAGGTCGCCAGCGACCGGTGGGCGGTCACGAGTGCCCTGGAAGTTGGCAACGAAGCGGTCGCGCCTCTCATCCCAGGAGGAGATCGAGCCGTGCTGCAGGTTCGGGAGCCAGGAGCGGGCCCCATCCTTGAGAGCCATGGGAAACCAGTTCGCCATGACTTTTTCGTCGCCGTTGGCCGCTTCGATGCTCAACCCATAGAGCTGTAGGAACTCCGCGGGGTCGGCGGTGCCGTCGTACCGAGGAGGCAGATCTGGCTTGAATTGCCTGGCCAGGCAATGCTGCGCAGCTCAGGGGTGAAGGCGCAGCAGCCTGCCGTGGTTGCCAGGGCCCACTTCGGGGGCGGAGCTTGGTCTTGGCGAGGTCCGCGCTGCACCACTGCATGTAGCGAGCGGTCTTGATGAGGTGGCGCGGGGAGCGCTGGTGTAGCTTCTCGCGGTTGCGGGATTTCTTAGCAGCTCCTTTCTTCATGCACGGGCACCGGGCGCGGCGGATCACGCTGCAGAGGCGCGCACCTTGGCGCCAAGGCACCGTCTTGGGGTCGAGGCGGTGGAGGCACACCGCGGGCCCCGTCGCCCGCGGCCTGTTGAGGGGGAGGCAAAGAGTGGGACGGCACCAGAGAGCCCCCCGCGGCACGGACAAGCTCGGCGACGCGGTCGAGCCACTCCTCATAGACGTCGTCGATGGGGCGATAACGCAGGAGCTCGTTCACCGCGATGAGCGCGGCCCGTGCCTCCATGGGAGCGCGATGCGCGTGAGACGAAGAGCCAACATGAGTGAGTGATGGAGTAGTGGTGCAGCCGTCCTGCCGCACCGAAGGATGTTGCGAGGACGCCTGCTACTCGTTTCCCACCGGGCCGGTGGCAGCGTTGGCAGCGGGGGACGGAGAACGACGAGGCGGCCCACCGATGGGAGCCGTCTGAGCAACACGGGCGGCGAGGGCGGCTCGACACTCAGCTTGAGCGCGGCGAGCGTCCGACATGGAGACGACGGATCGATGGAGCGACGAACTAATGGTGGGGAAGCTACGGCGCACCCCTACCTGGCGCGCCAAATCTCGGGGTTGGGGTTCCGGCAAACCCTTAAGGTTCGAACACTGGGGTGCGCGTGAAGTCTTTCCCTCCAACCGATCTACGCTCTAGCTTGCTAGGATCTCGCTGACGAACTCGACGAACTCACAACACAGAAGGACACAGGGTTTATACTGGTTCGGGCCACCGTTGTGGTGTAATACCCTGCTCTAGTGTGGTGGTGGTGGATTCCCTCTTGGGCTGATGAAGAACAATACAAGGGCAGAACGGCCTCCTGAGGTTAAGGCGTTCTTGTGCTCGGTGAGCTTGTGTGAGTGGCATGGTCTCTCTCAAACTAAGATGAGATCATCCTCTCTCTTTCCCCCCAAATCTCCCTCTCTCTCTCTTTAGGTCCCCCTACCAAGGTGGTGGCTAGTCCTATTTATAGATGCCCTGGTCCTCTTCCCAAATATCGAGCGGGAAGGGAGCCAACAATGGCGGGCTAATTTGAAGGGGGGACATCTAGTACAAGCTATCCTGACAAAAGTAGTCCTTGCATGCACAAAGTTCTAGTGGTGACGCTGTTCTGGGCTCCAGATGACCTCCGTCTTGCAGTCCTTGGTCTTGGTCTTGTTGCAACTGTCGGTGTACTAGAGTAGGGGTACCCTAGTATCCCGAACTTGTGCACGGGCAGTCGCAGCGTCCCGCGGCAAGGCTTGCCGGGTGACCGCCAAGGTCCTCCGTGGTTCCTTTGGAGCCATTCAAGAACAAAGTATCCAAGCCAAGGAGGCAAGACCCCGGCAAGAGGAGCTTGCCGGGAAGGCCAGCCAAGGCATCTCAAGACCCCGGCAAGAGGAGCTTGTCGGGAAGGCCAACCAAGGCACCTCAAGGAGCTTGCCGCGACGCGCCTCACGTCCCGGCAAGGCCCGGTGAGCGACAAGCTCCCGGACGCGACAAGACAACGACCGCGGCAAGGCGCTTGCCGTGGCAAGCCACCACTCCGCGCCCGCGCTCCAGCATGTCCACCAACGTGTCGCTCTGGGACCCTTCCAGGCGTACGTGGCGGGAGGCTGTGCAGCCAAGGGTGCGCGGTGGCAAGCGGCGCTGACAAGATTGCCATCGTGGCGAGCAGTGGCGTCCTTGACGGTCCCTTTTTGCACTGTTTAGGCGACACAGACGGGCATTTAATGCCCTTGTCCCCTGCCGTCAGGGTTAGGTATGATACACTGTAGCAGGTAGCTGTACCTACCGCAGCACCTTTACATTTTTACCCTTGTCTACGTTGCCACCTGTCGGTGACCCCTTGAGCATATAAAAGGAGGCCCATGCGCAACGTAGAGGGGGTTGGCTGGTTAGCCAGTTAGCTAGCTCAGAGAACACCCACACTCGGTCTGGTTAGCCGCTGGTGTGTACTATAGCACTCCGCGCTCCCGAGCAAGAACTCAATACAAACCACAAAGCAGGAGTAGGGTTTTACGCATCCGTGCGGCCCGAACCTGGGTAAACTGCTCGCGTGCTTCGCCTCGATCTGCTCTTTGCGCAACCTCCGCCCTCACCGAATCGAAAGGGACTCGGCCCGCCGGTCCCATAGGTGTTCGTGGATCAGTCCCCCGACATCTTTGGCGCGCCAGGTAGGGGGCGTCGAGGTTGTGCGAACCCGATCCGGCGTTCACGCGGGCTAGATCTTCATCATCTTCATCAACATGCCGCCAAAGAAGAAGGTTTCGGAGGCAGCTGCTCTGTCCGCGCCGAACCCACCACCGCCGGAGCAAACGGCTGGTGGGGCGGACGCCGGCGGAAGAACGGGCATCGACGAGGGAGCTCGCGGTGCTGCCAGGTCCAAGGACAAGGCTGCGCTGCCCATCGGCGGCGTGGTTGGCTCCCACAATGACCGGGCGCACTCCAAGACCTCGGCGTCCGTGCATGCACCGCGCCCATCTCAGGAAGCGCGGGACCGGCAGCGTCATGGTACTCACGGTACCATACGTTTGCTGGACCAAGATCGAGCTGGTGGGTCCCGGAGTGCTCAAGACCAGCATGTACGCCAACATGCTGGCATGAGCGAGGCACGGTCGCCTGGACGGGATACTGCTCCTTCTAACATAGTTAGAAGTCCGAGCATATCTCGCTCCTCGCACCGTTCGCCACCGCCACCCACCACTGCCGCAGAAGCTTTGGCGTGAGCTCAACTACTCCTGGACTACCCTCCAGCGCCGGACAAGATCGACGACTGGAGGGCCACCATTCGGAGTCTCATCGGCTTCGCCAACGGCGACGCCCAACAGCAACCGAGCACGTCGCAGCCGTGGCAAGTCAGCCAGGCACAAGCCGATGGCGACAAGACCGGTGGGGGTGCAAACACTATGCACTCTCCGCCCCGAAGGCCAAAATCGCCGACTCGTCGGATCCACCTCGACAGCGACTCCACCGCGTCATCAGATCCACGAGCTCGTCGCGATCAGCGCCAAGTTCTTCACGAACGACAACAAGAAGACGCTCGTACTCGCATCGAGCGCCAAAGAGAAGTGCGACGTCAATCAGACCAGCGCGTTGGGCCCTCTGTCGACATGCATGTGCCAGGGGAACCAGGCGACTTGCCGTACGCGGTAGGTTGCCCTGCGTTTACTCGTGAGCTGCGGCAAGTCCAGTGGCCCAGCATGAAGAACTTCAAACCAGACGTACCAGAGAAGTACGATGGCAAGTCGCATCCGTCGGAGTTCCTCAGCATCTACACCATCGCGGTGCAGGCTGCCGGGGGACGGGACGACAAGATCCTTGCCAACTACTTCCCGCTGGTGCTCAAGCCCAACGTCAGGTCCTGGCTCATGCACTTGCCGGACAACTCCATATCCTCCTGGGCAGACCTTTGCCATCAGTTTGTCGGCGCCTTTACAGGTGGCCACAAACCTCATGGCCAAGAAAGTGACCTTCATCTGCTTTCCCAGAAGGAAGGAGAGCCTCTGCGCAAGTACATTCAGAGATTCAGTCGTGTACAGCACAACATCCCAGATGTCCACCCTGCCGCGGTCATCAGCGCGTTCCATCAGAACGTGCGTAACCGCAGGATGCGGGAGGAGATGGCGATGTGCAAGATCAGAGACGTCAGTGAACTATATGCCCTGGCCGACAAGTGTGCACGTGCTGAGGAAGGGAGGAGACTCCCCGGAGAGAATATAGGAGCAGGAGGATCTGACAGTGAGGATGCTGCCCCGGCAAAGAAAAACCGGTGGCGGAACAGGAAGAAGAAAGGCAAAGATGTGCTAGTCGTTGAGCAGTCCGGCAACGAAGGTGGCGCCAATAAAGCCAAAGTTGGTAGCTCCGGCAAGGAGATTGCCGCATGCACCAACTGCCAGGCTGTGGCGGTCACCGACAAGCAGGACGGCTCCGACAAGTAGTACTGCAAGATCCACCGCACCAAGGGCCATGACCTCCAGAGCTGCAAGAAGGTCGAGCAGCTTGTCCAGCAACAAAAGGCTGAGTACGAGCGACGCGACAAGGAGAGGGCCCAAGGCGGCGATGGAGAATCCGGCAAGAAGCGCGCTGGCCGGGGAGGACGCCGCGGCAAGGCCAAGCAGCGGCAAGGAGACAGACCTCCCCACGGCCGCGCAAGGACGAAGATGACGACGACAACGAAGACATGGATGATGTCGAGACCAGTGAGCAGGAGTTCCAGAAAGCCACGGAGGTCTTGTGCGTTGACGGTGGTGCTTCTCTGCATACTTCGCACCGCCAGCTCAAGCAGTGGGTGCGGGAAGTCAATGCAGCGGAACCACCCGTCGAATCACGCAAGCTTCTGAAATGGTCCAGCACACCTATCATCTTTGATATTGAGAACCACCCTGATCGCACAACTGCAGTCGGGTGCTTGCCGATGTTGGTTTCACCAACTATCCTCAACCTCAAGGTCACTAAGATGCTAGTTGACGGCGGGGCCGGCTTGAACCTGATCTCCTCCGCTGTACTCCAGAAACTCCAAATCCCTGACAGCGAGCTCGAAGAGACCGGCACATTCCAAGGAATCAACCCGGGAAGGAGCAAGCCGAAGGGGAAGGTCATGTTGCCAGTAACATTTGGCAGCGAGCTGAACTTCAGGACTGAGAGAGTCACTTTTGACGTTGCCGATATTCCATTGCCTTACAATGGGATACATGGCCGTCCAGCACTCTCCAAGTTCATGGCAGCCTCTCACTACGCATACAACATGCTGAAGATGCCAGGCCCGATAAGCGTCATCTCTGTCCTCGGCGACAAGAAGGATGCTCTTATCTGCGCCGACAAGATCTACCGGGAGGCGGCAGCCGCAACAGACCGCAAGTCACTTGCCGCTGAAGCTCCCGGGGGGAAGAAGACCAAGTCCGGCAAGAGTTCTGATGCCCACTCCGGCAAGCGCACCTCTTCGGAGTGCTGCGCTGCCGTCGAGGACGCACCATCGAGCTCCACCGGCAAGTATAAGAAGACGATGGCAGCTCCGCCAGAGACGAAAAAGGTGTCCGCCAAGGAGGACGGCGCTGGTGGTACCTTCACCATCAGTGCCACCCTCGACCCTAAATAGGAAAGCGCGCTCATTGCTTTCCTGCGGGCGAATGTCGACGTGTTTGCGTGGCAACCGTCTGACATCCCCGGTGTTCCCAGGAAAGTAATTGAGCACCACCTCGTCGTTTGTCCTCATGCGCGGCCCGTCAAGCAGAAGGTCAGGAAGCAAGCAGTGGAGCGCCAAGAATTCATCGCGGAAGAGATCAAGAAATTGGAAGCAGCAGGCCTTGAAAGAGGAGTGCTCCATCCTACGTGGTTGGCCAATCCTGTAGTCGTGCGCAAGGCAAACGGGAAATGGAGACTTTGTATCGACTTTACCGATGTTAACAAAGCTTGTCCCAAAGACCCATTTCCTTTGCCGCGCATTGACCAGATTGTTGACTCCACAGCCGGATGTGATTTACTTTCATTTCTTGACGCATACTCCGGATATCATCAGATCTTCATGGCAGAAGAGGATGAGGAGAAGACCGCATTTATTACTCCATGTGGCACGTACTGTTTCGTACGGATGCCTTTCGGATTAAAAAATGCTGGTTCAACATTTGCAAGAGTAGTCCATGTCGCTCTTGAGCCACAAATACACAGAAATGTGGAAGCCTACATGGATGACATAGTGGTCAAGAGCAAGGACAGAGCAACCCTGATTCAAGATTTAGACGAGACCTTTGCAAATCTGCGCAAGATTAGCCTCAAGCTCAACCCAGAGAAGTGTGTGTTTGGAGTCCCCTCCGGCAAGCTTCTCGGGTTCTTCGTGTCTCAGCGGGGAATTGAAGCCAATCCCGACAAGATCAAGGCCATTGAGCAGATTGAAGCACCAAAGCGCGTCAAGGATGTACAAAGGCTTGCCGGTTGCGTGGCTGCTCTCAGCAGGTTTATCTCTAGGTCTGCTGAGCGCGCCCTGCCATTTTTTAAATTATTGAAAAAGGCAGGTCCAATGAAATGGACTCCAGAAGCGGAGGCTGCACTGCAAGACTTGAAGAGATACCTGTCCTCCCCTCCAATACTTGTCGCACCTAAGCCACAAGAGAAGTTACTACTGTACATAGAGGCAACCAATCAAGTGGTTAGTGCTGCGTTAGTAGCGCAGAGGGAGGCAGATGACGAGCCAGCAACCACGGCAGGCACATCCAGCGACAAGCAGGGGGCTTCCCCGACAAGCTCTGGTCCCGACAAAGATGAATCTGCGCAGATGCACGAGCAAATACAGAAGAAAATGGTGCAGCGCCCAGTTTACTTTGTCAGCTCCCTTCTGCAGGGGGCTAGGTCAAGGTACTCTGGCGTGCAGAAATTGCTTTTCGGCCTTCTCATGGCCTCGAGAAAGCTGCGCCATTACTTCCAAGCACATGAGATCACAGTTGTCACTCGCTTTCCGCTGAAGAGGATACTACAGAATCCAGAAGCGACAGGCAGGATTGTTGAGTGGGCACTGGAATTGTCAAGCTTTGGCCTTAAGTTTGAGAGTACTTCAACTATCCAAAGCAGAGCATTGGCAGAATTCATAGCAGAATGGACGCCAACACCAGATGAAGAAATTCCAGAAACAAGCATCCCCGTCAAGGAAGCAAGCAAAGAGTGGCTAATGTACTTTGATGGTGCCTTTTCGCTGCAAGGCGCCGGCGCTGGCGTGCTGCTTGTCGCACCCACTGGAGAGCACCTCAAGTACGTAGTCCAGATGCATTTTCCCAAGGAGCAAGCAACAAACAATACTGCAGAGTATGAAGGCTTGCTTGCCGGTCTCAGGATCGCGGTAGACCTTGGGATCAAGAAGCTCATTGTCAGGGGTGACTCACAGCTTGTCGTCCGTCAAGTAAACAAGAGCTATCAGAGTCCATTGATGGAAGCTTACATCGACGAAGTGAGAAAGCTAGAAGAGCACTTTGACGGCCTACAGATGGAGCATGTTCCAAGAGCTCAGAACGCCATTGCCGATGGCCTGTCAAAGTGCGCCGCACTTAAGTTACCTGTGGAACCAGGGATTTTTGTGCTCAAGCTGACACAACCGTCTGTAACGCCGCCAACTGGACAGAGCAAGAAGAGGAAGTTGATTTCTGGTGACTATTTGCCGGCAGAGCTCCCCGAAGCCACCGCCAAGAAGGTCCCCAAGATCAACGCCAAGAGCGCTGAGGAGCAGTCTGCTCTGGCAAGCCCTAGGGTTTGTTCCGTTGAAGCAGAAGCTCCCGGCAAGTTTTGCTCCGGCAACCTTGCTGGGGGACGTCAAGCTCCGGCAGAACCGCAGATTCTTGCCGTAGAAGCGGACGTTCCCGCAGCAACAGATTTGCCTTGCGCTGAGGAGCAATCTGCTCCGGCAAGCCCTAGGGTTTGTTCTGTTGAAGCAGAAGCTCCCGACAAGTTTTGCTCCGGCAAACTTGCCGGGGAACGTCAAGCTCCGGCAGAGCCGCAGATTCTCGCCATAGAAGCGGATGTTCCCGTAACAGCAGATTTGCCTTTAGTCCTTGTTGTCGAGCCACAAGCTCCAGCATGGGCACAGCAAATTGTCCGTTTCCTTCAGACAGGAGAACTTTCCGAAGAGCAAGAAGAAGCGGAAAGAGTAGCCCGGCAGTCAAGTATGTACCAGTTTGTCGACAAGGCACTGTACAGAAGAAGACTCAACGGTGTGAAATTGAAGTGTATTCACCGGGAAGACGGACAAAAGCTGTTGGCAGAGATACATGGAGGCATATGTGGACACCACATTGGCGCAAGAGCACTTGTCAGCAAAGCATTCCGACAAGGTTTCTTTTGGCCGACAGCCCTCCAGGATGCAACTGCACAAGTAACCAAGTGTGAAGCGTGCCGGTTCCATTCCAAGCAGATACACCAACCAACTCAAGCTCTCCAGACGATCCCTTTATCCTGGCCATTTTCGGTCTGGGGGCTCGACATCCTCGGCCCCTTTCCCCGAGCAGTCGGGGGCTTTGAGTACTTGTACGTTGCAATCGACAAGTTCACAAAGTGGCCGGAAGTGGAACCAGTGAGGAAGGTGACAGCACAGTCAGCAGTCAAGTTCTTCAGGTCGATTGTTTGCCACTTCGGGATCCCTAACAGGATAATCACCGACAAAGGTACGCAATTCACGAGCCGCACCTTCATGCAGTACGTCCAAGATCTTGGCGTCAAGGTCTGCTTCGCTTCCGTTGCTCACCCGAGAAGCAACGGTCAAGCGGAGAGGGCAAATGTTGAAGTGCTGTGCGGGCTCAAGACCAGAACTTTCGTCAGGCTGCACAAGTGCGGAAGAAACTGGATCGAGGAGCTGCCGGTGGTTCTTTGGTCGATCAGGACGACGCCAAATCGAGCCACTGGCCAGACACCTTTCGCTCTAGTCTATGGAGCAGAGGCAGTTATCCCCACGGAACTCGTATACGGGTCACCTCGAGTGCTCGCTTATGATGAGCTTGAGCAAGAGCAGCTGCGACAAGACGATGCGCTGCTCCTTGAGGAAGATCGTCTTCAGGCTGCTGTGCGAGCTGCTCGCTACCAACAAGCTTTGCGCCGCTACCATAGCCGCAAAGTTAACGCCAGAAGTCTCGAGGAAGGCGACCTTGTTCTTCGGTGTGTTCAGTATGCCAAGAATTCCAACAAGTTGACGCCGAAGTGGGAAGGCCCTTACCGGGTGAAACGAGTCACTAGGCCTAGCGCTGTCCGCCTTGAGACTGAAGATGGTATTCCGGTGAGCAACTCCTGGAACATTGAGCATCTTCGTAAGTTTTACCCGTAAGGCGCGGTTGCCGGAACCTGTTCCGGCAACCACCTTTTGTACAAGTCTTGCCGCCGTTGCATGTAATCCTTTGTACAAAGCCGGGCGCAGACCCCGTGCATAAGTAAAGATTAATATGCTCCGCGCATCTTGTCAATTTCATGCTTTCTATATTTTGCATGTGTGATCTGACACTTTGTGCAGCATCTACTCCCCGGTAAGCAGTAATGAGCCATAAGGTTCCATATCTGTATTTTCTCTTCTTTCTTTTTTACAAGGAAAGGAAAGTTCCCTCGCGCACAAGTTTGCCGGGGGGGAAGGAGAAGAAAGGGGTATGGACCAGGCGTCGATCAAGAATTTCGCCTTGCCGGGAAGCAAACAACAGAAAAGATAAGTTGCCAAAGTTTGAGCAGTCAGATTTTTTGAAATTTTTAATTTATCTTCCTTGAACGACCGTGCTTTGTATGGAAAACCTGTGCGCGGAGGAACCAGCTCGTAGCTAGTGGCACCCTTACTTTGTTTCGAGGCCGCTCAACAACTTAAGTGAGCTGCGACAAGTTGTCGCGCCCTTACTTTGTTTCGAGTCCGCTTAACAACTTAAGTGAAGCTGCGACTAGTTGCGACAAGGTTTCTTGTCGGCAGCGGCACTGCTAGCAGGCTGCTGACGTCCCGCACTCAGTGCTCGCGGCTAAGGTGCCTGCGCCGGCAAGTTGCCTAAAAGCGTAGGGTAAAAGCATACAAAGCAAGGAGTCAAGTAAAGGGAATAACATTGCAAGCATTACCCGAAATAAAGTTATATTACAAAATAGCTTGTCGCAGCTCTAACAGATTGTTTTCATAACTTGATCGACAGCGACAAGAAGGAGGAGGAAACGGGCGGCCTAGTCTGCGTGATCGCCCTCAATCCTCTTGATCCCGCTTACCTTGTCCACAATGGGTGCGACAAGGGCCTTGAGCTCCTCCAGATCGGCATCCGGCGGCAAGGTCCTGAGGACATTGGTGAGGAGGAGGCCCGGGTTGCGGAAGGCCACCTTCATCAACACCTTCTGAAGGCCTCCCGTGTAGATCTTGCGCGACTCGTCGGCCAGCTGCTTTGGGATCCTCTCCCGTAGTCGTTGGAGGGCAGTCGCCACGCCCTTGAAGAACAAGACGAGCTTGGCGCTGGGTTGGAGGTTCTCGTCGGAGGGATACCCGAGATCCTCCATCCCCAGCTGCGCCAGCTCCTTGTCGATGTCTGTGGCGGCATTCACAAGACTCTCCGTCCAGTGCTCCACAATTTCCCTGAAGGCATTCTGGGTGGTGGCAACACTCTGCAGTAGCGCCTTGTCGGCCTTGATCTCTTCTTTCAAGGCCGACTCCTGCTTCTTGGCGCTGTCCAACATCTTGGTCAAAGCGGTCAGCTTCAACTCAAGACCCGTGTTGGAGTCCTTGGCAGCGCTGAGCTCTTTGCTCTTCTCGGTAAGAGCGGCCTCCAGCTGCGCCACCCTCGTCTCCAACTCCTTCTTGGCGGCCTCAGCGGCGGCAGCAGCATCCTCCGCTTGCTTGAGGGCTCCGCCAAGTCTTTCCTCGCGTGCGGCAAGCTCGTCCTCGTGGGCGTCAAGATTGACCTTCCGCTGCGCCAGCTCGCCCTCCTCCGCGGCTAGCTTCACAGCGGCAAGTCGCTGCCGCTCTTCGGCTTCAGCCTTCTCAAGGAGGAAGGCCTTCTGCACTTTAGCGAGCTGCTCCCCCTCCTTCGCCAGGGACCGGAGGGCTTCACGGTGGAAACCCCTGAGCTCTTCCGCGCGCTTCTCGATATCAGCTCCTGCCTTCGCGACAAGCGCCTCGCAGGATTCCAGCTTGGCTTACCGCGCGCGGTAGAGCGACAACAACTTCCGCAGCAGCCGCTATTCTTTGGGCTCGTTGCTGCTGCTGCTTGGCGCGTCAACCACCATCAACCCAGCGGAGGCAAGCACTTCCCCGTCAAAGATCTCTCCCTCGACTGGCGCCCTGGAGCTTGACACCCAGGGGAGGTTGATGAAGACATCCTCGCCGGCCTTCAAGTAGACGCCAGGCTGGGGCTCTTCGGAGCCGGGCACTGCGGCAGCGGTGGACGGGTCGGCGGTCGGTGTAGCGCCTGGCGCTCCTGCGGCCTCAGGGCCATCAGTGCGATCGCCAGACCCCTCACCAACTGCTGCGGCGGCAGCCTTGGCGGCCTCTGCACCGGCGGGATCGCCAGCGCCGGCCGCTTCTTCGGCGGCAACCTCGGTCTCCATCGGCTCCGTAGCAGATGGATCTGACAGCCGGAAAGGGGAGAAGAGTCAAGCAAAAATCCAATAAAAAGAAGATCAAGAGAAGAAGAACCCAAGGGAAGTTTTGAAGCAAGAGGAGTACCTGCACCAGGCTCTGCGGTCATGGTCTCCGCCGTCGGGGAGCCGCTGGTGCTATCCCTTGCCGGAGAACCCTCCCTTGCCGGAGACTTCTCCCTTACCGGGAAGCCCTCCCTTGCCGGAGAGTTCTCCCTTGTCGGGGGATCCTCCCTTGGATCCTGGTGAGGCTGCTCTGCTCCTACACAAATCAACAAGCAGATATCAGCAAAAACAAGTACCCATGTACGCCTCGCAGCGGAAAGTAAACCATATACTTACGCTGGGGGCTGCTCTGGAGAAGGGTTGCCGGGTCCGGCAAGGTTGTCTCGGGCGCGCCCCCCGCCGTCGCGGTGGGTTCGTCCTCGATGACAATCACCGGGACCTTGGCCCTCTTTGCTGCTCTCTGGGCCAGAGTCCTAAAGAGGAACAAGTTCAGAGAAAAGCAAGTGAGAAACAAGACAAACAACAAGAATTGAAGAAACGCAAGTACAGCAAGAGAAGCTTACTCTTCTTCTTCTTCCTCGTCGGATCTGAACACGGAGAAGTCGAAGTCCGGCGCGCGCCCGGCGCAAGGAGGCGGAGGAGAAGCTTCCCTTGGCCGCTTGGCGGGAGCAGTGGCGGTGGTCTGAGACGACCCCGCTCCGGCTACCGGCGCAGCATGAGCAGCGGCAGGAACTGAAGCGGTGGTCCGGCTAGACTCCGCTCCAGTTGCCGTTGCCGCATGAGGCGCTCCCACGGCAACGGTGGTTGCCGCGGTGGAGCGCGTCACGCGGCGTGGCGACTGTTGACCCGCTTGCCGCTCCGCCACGTCACCGGCCTTGCGGAGACGCCTTCTTGGTGGGGATGGAGGCTCTGCTTGCGGCGAGCTGCCTGAAGATGAGGAGGAAGAAGAGTTGATGTCCAGCGAGCCGCTCGTATCCTTGGCGGGCTCGCTTGGCTCGGCGTCACGCCCAGCAAGCTCCTTCTTGCCGGCGGGCTCCCCTTGCTCGGCACGGCTTGCCGCCTTTGCTGCATCGGCCTTCTCCACGGTGAATCCAAAGACACCCGCGGCTGCGGCTGCCGCCGCCTCTTCCACCCTAGTGGCGATGAGTGCAAGCTCCACATCGGTGGTGTCGCGAGTGAGGCCCTTCTTCTCGTCGGAGCGGATCGGCACTTCCACCAAGTCATCGAAGAACTGCTGCACGACGTCGTCTGCGGGCTCCTACCAAGTCGGCACAATTCCATGCGAGTCGCACTTCGGCATCATTGCACGGATGCGGTCGAGCGAGGAATTGTTGCACAGCGGAACGACGCCCCCCGGCAACCTAAAGACTTCGGGATGTTGGGGGTCATACTTGAACAGCTCCTGCACCATCGCGTTGAGCTCCAGGACAGTGAAGTTGTAGTTGAGGCCCGGCCACAGCCTCATGATATCTGCTGCATTCTTGAACTCCCAAGTGGGCCTCCCTCGTTCCTGCAGGGGGGCGATGCAACGGCGAAGAAAGTCTGCGCCAACAGCGCCTACAGTAAGCCCGGCAAGCCTGAGGCGTAGGATCCGGGTGACAGCAATCTTCAGCCTGTCGTCTTCCGGGGCCACGTCACACCAATCGCTGCCGCGTGCTACCGGGGTTTTGCACCGGGTGGTGAATGGCTGCGGGTTCTCCTCGTCAATCCAGCACCAGTCTGCTCTCCACTCCTCCCACTTGCCGCGGAATTCTCCCTCCAGATACGTTTCCTTCTTGCCGGCCCTTGAGATCCAAGCGATTCCGCCAGATAGGGGCTCTCCTCTCTCTACTTGGGGTATGAAGAAGTGGCGAAAGAGGGCTACATTGGAATGGATTCTGACAAAGTTTTCGCAGAGATGTGTGAAAACTGCCACGGTCAGAACGGCATTGGGGGTGAAGTCAAGGAGGTGGAATCCGTAGGTATTCATGATGTCGCAGAAGAATTCAGAGAAGGGCGGGCAAAGCCCGCGGTAGAAGAACAATGCGAAGAAGGGGTATCCATTTGGAGCCTTCTTCCAAGCGGCGGCGGGGAGTACCTTCGTGCGCGGATGTGCGCGCGTCTCCGTTGACCAGAAGAGGTAGTAGTTCTCCCTCAGCTCCTTCGCAGCAAGCTTGGGGGGAAGACGGCCCGCTCCTTCCGCAGCGCCGCAAGCCGCTGCGCCTCGGTCGACTTCACGACCTTCCCCTTGTCGGCTTTTGGAGCCATGGCGGAAGTGGTGGAGGAGGTCGACGGCGTTGGTGGTACTGGTGGCGATGGGGGGCGGAGCGCTGCTCTCTCTCTCAGCTTTGGGAAGGCGAGGGAGCGGCGGAGATTTCTGAGATTGGAAGCAGAAACGGGCAAATGGGCGGACTGCCCCTGTTTCCTCTACTTATAAAGAGGGAGGGGGCGGACGTTTCGCATTTCTGAATAAAGAAACCACCCACGATCTCTCCCACGACGCCACATTCAACGCGTGCCGTTCGAGGAGGGGGCGGTGGATACGGAGAGAGATACGGCGTAACCTAGGCCGCGCATGCCCGTGCCCTGTTTTGGGCCTGGCCCAACAGCGCTCGGCACCGTGTATGGCCCAGGCCCGGGGGCTCCTGTCGGTGTACTAGAGTAGGGGTACCCTAGTATCCCGAACTTGTGCACGGGCAGTCGCAGCGTCCCGCGGCAAGGCTTGCCGGGTGACCGCCAAGGTCCTCCGTGGTTCCTTTGGAGCCATTCAAGAACAAAGTATCCAAGCCAAGGAGGCAAGACCCCGGCAAGAGGAGCTTGCCGGGAAGGCCGGCCAAGGCATCTCAAGACCCCGGCAAGAGGAGCTTCTCGGGAAGGCCAACCAAGGCACCCCAAGGAGCTTGCCGCGACGCGCCTCGCGTCCCGGCAAGGCCCGGTGAGCGACAAGCTCCTGGACGCGACAAGACAACGACCGCGGCAAGGCGCTTGCCGCGGCAAGCCACCACTCCACGCCCGCGCTCCAGCACGTCCACCGATGTGTCGCTCTGGGACCCTTCCAGGCGTACGTGGCGGGAGGCTGTGCAGCCAGGGGTGCGCGGTGGCAAGCGGCGCTGACAAGATTGCCATCGTGGCGAGCAGTGGCGTCCCTGACGGTCCCTTTTTGCACTGTTTAGGCGACACAGACGGGCATTTAATGCCCTTGTCCCCTGCCGTCAGGGTTAGGTATGATACACTGTAGTAGGTAGCTGTACCTACCGCAGCACCTTTACATTTTTACCCTTGTCTACGTTGCCACCTATTGGTGACCCCTTGAGCATATAAAAGGAGGCCCATGCGCAACGTAGAGGGGGTTGCCTGGTTAGCCAGTTAGATAGCTCAGAGAACACTCACACTCGGTCTGGTTTGCCGCTGGTGTGTACTATAGCACTCCGCGCTCCCGAGCAAGAACTCAATACAAACCACAAAGCAGGAGTAGGGTTTTACGCATCCGTGCGGCCCGAACCTGGGTAAATTGCCCGTGTGCTTCGCCTCGATCTGCTCTTTGCGCAACCTCCGCCCTCACCTAATCGAAAGGGACTCGGCCCGCCGGTCCCATAGGTGTTCGTGGATCAGTCCCCCGACATCTTTGCGACAAGAAGGAGGAGGAAACGGGCGGCCTAGTCTGCGCGATCGCCCTCAATCCTCTTGATCCCGCTCACCTTGTCCACAATGGGTGCGACAAGGGCCTTGAGCTCCTCCAGATCGGCATCCAGCGGCAAGGTCCTGAGGACATTGGTGAGGCGGAGGCCCGGGTTGCGGAAGGCCACCTTCATCAACACCTTCTGAAGGCCTCCCGCGCAGATCTTGCGCGACTCGTCAGCCAGCTGCTTTGGGATCCTCTCCCAGAGTCGCTGGAGGGCCATCGCCACGCCCTTGAAGAACAAGACGAGCTTGGCGCTAGGTTGGAGGTTCTCGTCGGAGGGATACCCGAGATCCTCCATCCCCAGCTGCGCCAGCTCCTTGTCGATGTCTGTGGCGGCATTCACAAGACTCTCCGTCCAGTGCTCCACAGTTTCCCTGAAGGCATTCTGGGTGGCGGCAACACTCTGCAGCAGTGCCTTGTCGGCCTTGATCTCTTCTTTCAAGGCCGACTCCTGCTTCTTGGCACTGTCCAACGTCTTGGTCAAAGCGGTCAGCTTCAACTCAAGACCCGTGTTGGAGTCCTTGGCGGCGCTGAGCTCTTTGCTCTTCTCGGCAAGAGTGGCCTCCAGCTGCACCACCCTCATCTCCAACTCCTTCTTGGCGGCCTCGGCGGCGGCGGCAGCATCCTCCGCTTGCTTGAGGGCTCCGCCAAGTCTTTCCTCGCGCGCGGCAAACTCCTCCTCGTGGGCGTCAAGATTGACCTTCCGCTGCGCCAGCTCGCCCTCCTCCGCGGCTAGCTTCACAGCGGCAAGTCGCTGCCGCTCTTCGGCTTCAGCCTTCTCAAGGAGGAAGGCCTTCTGCGCTTCAGCGAGCTGCTCCCGCTCCTCCGCCAGGGACCGGAGGGCTTCCCGGTGGAAACCCCCGAGCTCTTCCGCGCGCTTCTCGATATCAGCTCCCGCCTTCGTGACAAGCGCCTCGCAGGATTCCAGCTTGGCTTGCCGCGCGCGGTAGAGCAACATCAACTTCCGCAGCAGCCGCTCTTCTTCGGGCTCGTTGCTGCTGCTGCTTGGCGCGTCAACCACCGTCAACCCAACGGAGGCAAGCACTTCCCCGTCGAAGATCTCTCCCTCGACCGGCGCCCTGGAGCTTGACGCCCAGGGGAGGTTGATGAAGACGTCCTTGCCGGCCTTCAAGTAGACGCCAGGCTGGGGCTCTTCGGAGCCGGGCGCTGCGGCAGCGGCGGACGGGTCGGCGGTCGGTGTAGCGCCTGGCGCTCCTGCGGCCTCAGGGCCGTCAGTGCGATCGCCAGACCCCTCGCCAGCTGCTGCGGCGGCAGTCTTGGCGGCCTCTGCGCCGGCGGGATCGCCAGCGCCGGCTGCTTCTTCGGCGGCAACCTCGGTCTCCATCGGCTCCGTAGCAGATGGATCTGACAGCCGGAAAGGGGAGAAGAGTCAAGCAAAAATCCAATAAAAAGAAGATCAAGAGAAGAAGAACCCAAGGGAAGTTTTGAAGCAAGAGGAGTACCTGCACCAGGCTCTGCGGTCGTGGTCTCCGACGTTGGGGAGCCGCAGGTGCTATCCCTTGCCGGAGAACCCTCCCTTGCCGGAGACTTCTCCCTTACCGGGAAGCCCTCCCTTGCCGGAGAGTTCTCCCTTGTCGGGGGATCCTCCCTTGGATCCTGGTGAGGCTGCTCTGCTCCTACACAAATCAACAAGCAGATATCAGCAAACACAAGTACCCATGCACGCCTCGCAGTAGAAAGTAAACCATATACTTACGCTGGGGGCTGCTCTAGAGAAGGGTTGCCGGGTCCGGCAAGGTTGTCTTGGGCGCGCCCCCCGCCGTCGCGGTGGGTTCGTCCTCGATGACAATCACCGGGACCTTGGCCCTCTTTGCTGCTCTCTGGGCCAGAGTCCTAAAGAGGAACAAGTTCGGAGAAAAAAAAGTGAGAAACAAGACAAACAGCAAGAATTGAAGAAACGCAAGTACAGCAAGAGAAGCTTACTCTTCTTCTTCTTCCTCGTCGGAGCTGAACGCGGAGAAGTCGAAGTCCGGCGCGTG
The DNA here is from genome assembly GCF_018294505.1 of Triticum aestivum. Taxonomy (NCBI): domain Eukaryota; kingdom Viridiplantae; phylum Streptophyta; class Magnoliopsida; order Poales; family Poaceae; genus Triticum; species Triticum aestivum. The sequence goes on along the minus strand of NC_057800.1, from coordinate 163,281,720 downwards.
CCCGGCGCGAGGAGGCAGAGGAGAAGCTTCCCTTGGCCGCTTGGCAGGAGCAGTGGCGGTGGTCTGAGACGACCCCGCTCCGGCTACCGGCACGGCGTCAGCAGCGGCAGGAACTGAAGCGGTGGTCCGGCTAGACTCCGCTCCAGTTGCCGTCGCTGCATGAGGCACTCCCGCGGCAACGGTGGTTGCCGCGGTGGAGCGCGTCACGCGGCGTGGCAACTATTGACCCGCTTGCCGCTCCTCCACGTCACCAGCCTTGCGGAGACGCCTTCTTGGTGGGGATGGAGGCTCTGCTTGCGGCGAGCTGCCTGAAGATGAGGAGGAATAAGAGTTGATGTCCAGCGAGCCGCTCGTATCCTTGGCGGGCTCGCTTGGCTCGGCGTCACGCCCGGCAAGCTCCTTCTTGCCGGCGAGCTCCCCTCGCTCGGCACGGCTTGCCGCCTCTGCTGCATCGGCCTCCTCCACGTTGAATCCAAAGACACCCGCGGCTGCAGCTGCCGCCGCCTCTTCCACCCTAGTGGCGATGAGTGCAAGCTCCGCATCGGTGGTGTCGCGGGTGAGGCCCTTCTTCTCGTCGGAGCGGATCGGCACTTCCACCAAGTCATCGAAGAACTGTTGCACGACGTCGTCTGCGGGCTCCTGCCAAGTCGGCACAATTCCGTGCGAGTCGCACTTCGGCATCATTGCACGGATGCGATCGAGCGAGGAATTGTTGCATAGCGGAACGATGCCCCCCGGCAACCTGAAGACTTCGGGATGTTGGGGGTCATACTTGAACATCTCCTGCAGCATCGCGTTGAGCTCCTGGACAGTGAAGTTGTAGTTGAGGCCCGGCCGCAGCCTCATGATATCTGCCGCATTCTTGAACTCCCAAGTGGGCCTCCCTCGTTCCTGCAGGGGGGCGATGCGGCGGCGAAGAAAGTCTGCGCCAACAGCGCCTACAGTAAGCCCGGCAAGCCTGAGGCGTAGGATCCGGGTGGCAGCAATCTTCAGCCTGTCGTCTTCCAGGGCCACGTCACTCCAATCGCTGCCGCGTGCTACTGGGGTTTTGCGCCGGGTGGTGAATGGCTGCGGGTTCTCCTCGTCAATCCAGCACCAGTCTGCTCTCCACTCCTCCCACTTGCCGCGGAATTCTCCCTACAGATATGTTTCCTTCTTGCCGGCCCTTGAGATCCAGGCGATTCCGCCGGATAGGGGCTCTCCTCTCTCTACTCGAGGTATGAAGAAGTGGCGAAAGAGGGCTACGTTGGGATGGATTCCGACAAAGTTTTCGCAGAGATGTGCGAAAACTGCCATGGTCAGAACGGCATTGGGGGTGAAGTCAAGGAGGTGGAATCCGTAGGTATTCATGATGTCGCATAAGAATTCAGAGAAGGGCGGGCAAAGCCCGCAGTAGAAGAACAATGCGAAGAAGGGGTATCCGTTTGGAGCCTTCTTCCAAGCGGCGGCAGGGAGTACCTTCGTGCGCGGATGCGCGCGCGTCTCCGTCGACCAGAAGAGGTAGTAGTTCTCCCTCAGCTCCTTCGCGGCAAGCTTGGGGGGGAAGACGGCCCGCTCCTTCTGCAGCGCCGCAAGCCGCTGCGCCTCGGTCGACTTCACGACCTTCCCCTTGTCGGGTTTTGGAGCCATGGCGGAAGTGGTGGAGGAGGTCGACGGCGTTGGTGGTACTGGTGGTGATGGGGGGCTGAGCGCTGCTCTCTCTCTCTCTCAGCTTTGGGAAGGCGAGGGAGCGGCGGAGATTTCTGAGATTGGAAGCAGCAACGGGCAAATGGGCGGACTGCCCCTGTTTCCTCTGCTTATAAAGAGGGAGGGGGCGGACGTTTCGCATTTCTGAATAAAGAAACCACCCACGATCTCTCCCACGACCCGCATTTAACGTGTGCCATTCAGGGAGGGCGCAGTGGATACGGAGAGAGATACGACGTAACCTAGGCCGCGCGTGCCCGTGCCCTATTTTGGGCCTGGCCCAACAGCGCTCGGTACCGTGTATGGCCCAGGCCCGGGAGCTCCTGTCGGTGTACTAGAGTAGGGGTACCCTAGTATCCCGAACTTGTGCACGGGCAGTCGCAGCGTCCCGCGGCAAGGCTTGCCGGGTGACCGCCAAGGTCCTCCGTGGTTCCTTTGGAGCCATTCAAGAACAAAGTATCCAAGCCAAGGAGGCAAAACCCCGGCAAGAGGAGCTTGCCGGGAAGGCCAGCCAAGGCATCTCAAGACCCCGGCAAGAGGAGCTTGTCAGGAAGGCCAACCTAGGCACCTCAAGGAGCTTGCCGCGACGCGCCTCGCGTCCCGGCAAGGCCCGGTGAGCGACAAGCTCCCGGACGCGACAAGACAACGACCGCGGCAAGGCGCTTGCCGCGGCAAGCCACCACTCCGCGCCCGCGCTCCAGCAGGTCCACCAACGTGTCGCTCTGGGACCCTTCCAGGCGTACGTGGCGGGAGGCTGTGCAGCCAGGGGTGCACGGTGGCAAGCGGCGCTGACAAGATTGCCATCGTGGCGAGCAGTGGCGTCCCTGATGGTCCCTTTTTGCACTGTTTAGGCGACACAGACAGGCATTTAATGCCCTTGTCCCCTGCCGTCAGGGTTAGGTATGATACACTGTAGCAGGTAGCTGTACCTACTGCAGCACCTTTACATTTTTACCCTTGTCTACGTTGCCACCTGTCGGTGACCCCTTGAGCATATAAAAGGAGGCCCATGCGCAACGTAGAGGGGGTTGGCTGGTTAGCCAGTTAGCTAGCTCAGAGAACACTCACACTCGGTCTGGTTAGCCGCTGGTGTGTACTATAGCATTCCGCGCTCCTGAGCAAGAACTCAATACAAACCACAAAGCAGGAGTAGGGTTTTACGCATCCGTGCGGCCCGAACCTGGGTAAACTGCTCGCGTGCTTCGCCTCGATCTGCTCTTTGCGCAACCTCCGCCCTCACCGAATCGAAAGGGACTCGGCCCGCCGGTCGCATAGGTGATTGTGGATCAGTCCCCCGACAGCAACGAAATGGCAACCTTTGCCTGATGCCTCGGTACTCCGCGGCTGCGCTTGCCCCCTTTTCACCAAAGAGGAAACAAGGACGTTGTGCGCGCTGGCGCCCGCCTGGTGTCGATCGTCACGGCTCATGTCATGAGAGCCTCGTGAGGTTCGCCCCGCCTTGATATCTCCGCTCCTCGTGAGCCTACCTAGCTAGGCCACTCCGGAGGAGGTCTTGCATCGTCTGCCTCGTGAGGCTTGGCCCCTCGCAGGGGTCCTGGGTGCTTTGTTGGTGAAGATGGGTCGTACGGCCTGCTGGCTTAGCCACGCCGCGGGCCGCAGGCAGGCAAGTCTGGGGACCCCCGTTCCCAGAACGCCGACAGTTACCTTAAGGACATGTCTAACCAGTGTTATTGTTAATCTAATGCCTCCAGTGATATGATGTAATTAAACTGTGTTACAAATGGTACTCCTGTTGTTTTCCCCAGTATGATAAGTAAGTTGCTCCTTTACGCTGCTGAGTGTCCTGGTGTCCCCGCGGTCCCATGCCCTTAAACCAACTCTTTAGCTATTGTTGATTTATTGTATCTGGTAAACAAGCAATGCCACCATTAAAGTAATCCCATATTTGACGAATGTCATTGTCGATCTGTAGGATCGAAAGTACGTCTAGAGGGGGGTGATTAGACTACTTGACCAAATAAAAATCTAGCCTTTCCCAATTTTAAGTCTTGGCAGATTTTAGCAACTTAGCTCAAATCAAGTAATCAACCTACACATGCAATTCTAAGAGTATAGCAGCGGAATGTAAAACAATTGCATATGAAGGTAAATGGAGGATTTTGGAGGGAGCAAACGCAATGTAGACACGGAGATTTTTGGCGTGGTTCCGATAGGTGGTGCTATCATACATCCACATTGATGGAGACTTCAACCCACGAAGGGTAACGGTTGCGCGAGTCCATGGAGGGCTCCACCCACAAAGGGTCCACGAAGAAGCAACCTTGTCTATCCCACCATGGCCATCGCCCACGAAGGACTTGCCTCACTAGGGTAGATCTTCATGAAGTAGGCGATCTCCTTGCCCGTACAAACTCCTTGGTTCAACTCCACAATCTTGACAGAGGCTCCCAAGTGACACCTAACCAATCTAGGAGACACCACTCTCCAAAATGTAATAGATGGTGTGTTGATGATGAACTCCTTGCTCTTGTGCTTCAAATGATAGTCTCCCCAACACTCAACTCTCTCTCTCTCATAGGATTGGATTTGGTAGAAAGATGATTTGAGTGGAAAGCAACTTGGGGAAGGCTAGATATCAAGATTTATGTGGTTGGAATGGAATATCTTGACCTCAACACAAGTGTAGGTGGTTATCTCTAAGAAAATGTATGTTGGAAGTGTAGGCATATTCTGATGGCTCTCTCCATGAATGAAGAGTGGGTGGAGGGGTATATATAGCCTCCACACAAAATCTAACCATTACACACAAATCACCAAACTCGGTGGGTCCGAATTATAAAACTCGGTCAAACCAATTTAGTTCAAAATGTGAACGTTAGATTCTCGGTGGGGCTGACATGTCAAATCGGTGGGACCTATTCCATTAGGGTTAGGGCATAACGTAATCTCGGTGAGACCGATTACACAAACTCGGTGGGACCGATTTTGGTAATAGACAAACAGAGAGTTGGTCAGGCAAACTCGGTGGGACCGATTCGCTCATCTCGGTTAGACTGAGACGTTACAAAGGGGAAACAGAGAGTTTGCATTAAAATCTCGGTGGAACCGATCGCTCATCTCGGTTAGATCGAAATGTTACGAAGGGAAACAGAGAGGTTGCAATCTCATCTCAGTGAGACCGAGATCCCTATCGGTGAGACCGAAGTGACTAGGGTTTGTGGCAGTGGCTATGTCAAGTGAACTCGGTGGCGCCGGATAGAAAGTTTCGGTGGGGCCGAGTTTGACTTTTGGTTTGGGACATATGTGGATATGAGAAAGTAGTTGAGGGTTTTTGGAGCATATCACTAAGCATTTTGAGCAAGTAACCCATTAAGCAACACCTCACCCCCTTTTAACAGTATTGGCTTTTCCTATGGACTCAATGTGATCTTGGATCACTAAAAGTAAAATGTAGAGTCTTGTGCTTTGAGCTTGAGCCAATCTTTTGTCCTTAGCATTTTGAGGGGTCCACTTTCTAATCCATGCCATGCCAATCATTGAGCTTTCCTGAAATATTTATCTTAAAATAGCATTAGCTCAATGAGCTATATGTTGTTAGGAATTACCAAAACCACCCAGGGATAGTTGCACTTTCAATCTCCCCCTTTTTGGTAATTGATGACAACATATAGATCAAAGCTTCGACAAATGATCATAAGATTGAAAAACAGCGTCCCTTTGAGAAGTATGTGATAAGCAAGAGCTTCCCCTAAATTTGTGCATTATTTAAGATTTGCTTTTGAATGCAAATGCACAATCGATTAGGGTCATGGGTTACTCTTCCATGTCACATACATCTTGGTGGAGCGCTCAAAATGATAGAAATTCAAAGCATGCACTCATCACCAAGCAAGTGAATGATCATATATGAGGTATAAAAGATAGTATCATCCAAACAAGCATTAAGGTAGCAAATGATCAACCACATGATCAAATAGGTATCTCACAAGGACATAAAGTATCTCACACAATAAAAAGTTCAACCAAATGCAAAGAAGCAAAACACTCTCTCGAAGCCTATGATCTATACATATTTCTCCCCCTTTGGCAACAAGTTACCAAAGAGTTCAAATATGCATAGTGCTATGCGTCTCTCAGGCTTGGTCTTTAGGAGGTGGTGTAGAGAGAACTCCAAGGACGAAGGCATCTGTTGATGTAGTTGGAGCTGTTGGAGTGGGTGCTGGAGGTGGCACTGGAGTTGTAGCTGCTGGTGCTGACAAAGTAGATCTAGTATCTGAGACTGGCACTGCAGCAGACCTCGGACCTCGTGGCACATGCTGAAAAGCATCAGCAGTTGCATTTCCAATCCTCTCCTCTGCTTCCCCCAGAAGCTGCTCAACTGCAGTCTGTATCTCAGTTACCTTGAGATCAAGATCATAAAATTTGGTCTCAACAATCCTCTCCAGGCTCTCCTGATTCTGAGTCAGGGTGTCCAAGCCCTTTTCAATCCTCAGTGTAGCTTGAATCAAATAGCCTAATTGATCTTGTTTTGACTTGAGGAAAACTTGATATGCTTCTTCTGCGCTTGGCATCCTTGCAGCTTTCTCAGCCTTTGCTTTGGCTCTCTTCTCATGTGCTTGAACTGATGATGGTTCCTCCTCATTCATCACAATAGTGTTGTCTTCAAAATCAGGATGTAAGGGTAGATGCTCCTTATCCAAGAGATATGTCCATGTGCCCATCTTGGAGTTGATGAGCTCCTGAATGTGTGGAGCATACCCACAACTTCTCTTTTGATCAGCAGCTATCCTCTTGATAGTTTCTACAATCAAACTCATAACCTTGAACTTCTGAGGGACATCAAAACGCTGTAGCAGGTTGATAGAGTGCCCTCTGATCATCTTGTGATCTCCTGACTTGGGTAGCAATGTGTGCCTTAAGATCCAGTTGATGGTAGGCAGACCCTGTGAATAGATATAGATGAGGTAGAGTGGATGAGCATCACAAAGTGCAAAGTTTTTGCAAAACAGGTGACTTTTAGTTTTAGTTCTCCACAGAAAGCATTTCGGAGCTACCGATTTGTAAACTCGATGATACCAAAGCAGCTTTTGGAACCTAAACTAGTGGACTCGGTTAGACCGAGTGGCAGTTCGGTGGCACCGAGACTGCTAGGGTTTCCCAAAGAATCAAACTCGGTCACACCAATTTGCAATTTTCAGTCAGAACGAAAATGCATGTGCAAAGGCCTAAGCGAAATCGATGAGACCGATTTCTACAATTCGGTCGGTCCGAGATGAGTTCAGCGGAGACCTAACCCTAAATTTTCAAATCCAATCTAATCTAAAGGAAGTTTTCAGTGGATAGAGTGTTTGCATACGTGGTCATGATCATGGAAAAGTAATGTGCTATGAATCGGAGTTAAAATAATAGCACAAAGGATCGAACTCGTACCCTAGTTTGGCGGAGTTCGCTACGGCAACAATGGAGGGGCAGAATTCCATTGACAGTGATGGAAACCAGCAGCGGGAGGTCGCTGGCGGCGAGAAGACGATCCGGAGACCCGAGGCGGCAGAGCAGGATACGCGCGGGCTGAGAGGTTTCGAAGAAATATCCAAAATCTCACCCGTGGGTTTATGTATCCCGACCCTGTCAGTGTGACCGAGTGGAACAACTCGGTGGCACCGCGATGCAGAATCGCAAGCGGTTACTGCAACTCGGTGTGACCGAAAAGTTCTAATCGGTTGCACCGAGATTGAAAACCTAGATCAACTCAGTGAACTCGGTGTGACCGAAATGGATGACTCGGTCATACCAAAATACACAAAGAGGTTTTGGAAGTTTAAGTCTATGACGAATCGGGGACTCCAAGTGCTCCTCACACAGAGTGGTTCGAATCTAACTTGATCAAACTTTGTGATGTAGCATGAATAGAGTTTGAGATGAGAAAAGTGTAGATAGCTGGATGGAGTTCTTAAGCATTCTTGTCCATCCATTTGGCAAAAGAGAGAAAGCCAAACAATCAAAGCAACAAATGGATGTCCTCGAATGAGTAAAATATGCATCCAACATGCTCACACAATAAAATGACAAATGAAATATGTGACAAAGCATGCACAATCACTCTAGCATCTATCAAGCAATTTAGCGATGACTAGGTCATCTATATGTGAGTATATTGACTTAGGAGTCAAATGAGAACATTTGATCATAGGTCATGCTCATCGTTTAAGCACAAGTGGGGTTGCCACTTTTACATAAAGCATTGTTGTGTTCACATCATTAGAATTTCTTTAGCTCAATTGATTAGAGTAAAGCTCCCCTAGATGTGATATCCCCCCTAAGAGGGATGAACTAACCTTGGTTTTGTCGATGATGACTTCATGTAGGTGTTGAAGATGTAGATGCTCAATGTTGATGTATATCATTCGGAGCAATCCTTTGGAGTGAGTTGCACTTTCAATACCTACACGGGTTAGTCCCACAAGGAACAAACAAGGATATCCATAGACATAGAGTGATGTTCATATGAGATGATGTCCATGAATGCATTAGGTTACCTTGTCCCTTGTCTTACCAACAAGAGGGTTTGTGACTCCTTGAACTAGTGCAAGATATGGAAGTTGTTTGCACTTTTCCTTGCCAAGATGATAAGAGTGAAGTATGTTGGCAGAGTCATCCTCAAGAACTCTCTAGTTATTCTTCTTAGGGATCCACACCATCTTGATGGGAATCCTTGGAGTTGTAGTCGTACTTGATGAAGTGAAACTTGATGTAGTCTTGGGAACCCACTTGACCAAGGCCTTAGGTTCTTCTTCAAATGCATCAATCTCCTCTTGAAGCTTGTCCTTGCCTTTTAGCTTGTGGTCTTGTGGTGGAAGATCATCTTGAGCTTGTGTTCCTTGGAAAGAAGTAGGATCATACTTCTCTTGTTGAGGAACAAACTTCGTCTTGGGGTATTGATCTTCTTCCCACTCAACTCATTGGCACTGAACCTTCGTTCAAAACCAACAGCTTGATTCTTCCGGTGTCTTCCTTGCTTGCTTACAATTTCCTTAGATTACTTGCTTCCGGCAAAACTCTTGTAAACACATTTCTCTATAATTCCCTTCAATAAGCTATTTTCTTGCTCAAGTGTAACTTGGCTAAGAGAATCATTAGTGGAATCAAGAGAACTACTAGAAGCAACAACATTGGATTTAGCATGATTGTTGTTACTACTAGAGGAAGAATCTTTCTTGTTCTTGTTGCTAGATTTAACTTGTGGCATGTAAGTAGACAAGAGTAAACGCTTGGCAATGTAAGAAGAACTTTTCTTGCGAAGATCATCATTGATTGCTGTTAAGAACTCATGCTCTTGCTCAAGGTTGAGCTTTTCGAAGCGTAACTTCTCATGAGTCTTTAAAAGATCTCGATGATTTTCCAAGGTAGTTTCATGAGCTAACTTAAGAGTGTTTAGTTCTTTAGTTAGACGCTCAATCTCCTTCTTATCATCGTCATTCGTTTTGTCTTGATTAGCATGATTGATAGCAAGTTCATCATAGTTTTCATCACTAGAATTCTCAACAAGTAAACCATCATCACCTAGCAAGTCATCTTCATCACTATTAAAATCAACATACTCGTGGTGTGTTACCTTTGGACCTTTAGCCAGGAAGCATCTTCCAATTCCTTCATTTGGTGACTAAAATATGTTGTAGGAGTTGGTTGACACAAGTGCTAGACCGGCAACACCTTCATATTGAGTATATTCGGAGTCAGAGTGATAACTTCTCTCGGAGTGATCGTCGGAGTGGGAGTCGGAGCCGGATACCCATTCACCAACATGAGCTTGATGTCTTCTTTTTGTGTATCTCTTTGATGATTTGTCCTTCCTCTATGAATCCTTGCTTCTCCGTGATGTTCTTCGTTCATAACGGTCATCTCTACTCCTTCTCTCTCTTGGTGGTGATTCTTCTCTCGTACTTCTTCTTTTGGGAGAATCTTATCTTCTTTTGTAGGGAGTCGTACACTCATTGGAATAGTGTTCGGGTCTTCCACAATTGTAGCAATTGCGCTCACGACTAGAAGATCTTTTGTCATTGTAGGACCTTGACTTGGAACTTCTTTCCTTGCTTCTACTCTTGTAAAACTTGTTGAAGTTCTTCACCATTAGGCTCAATTCTTCATTGAAGGCTTGTTTCTTACTTGATGATGTGGGAGCATCACATGAGGCTTTGTAAGCACCACTTGACTTGTTGTGAAGCTCTTCCTTATCCTTGAGTGACATCTCATGAGCAACAATTCTTCCAATGACTTCCGTTGGCTTGAGATCTATGTAATTGGGCATAATTTGGATTAATGTGCACACGGTATCATATTTCCCATCCAAGGCTCTTAGGATCTTCTTAATGATGAATCTATCGGTCATCTCTTCACTTCCTAAGCCTACAATCTCATTTGTGATCAAAGCAAGCCTAGAGTACATTTCAGCGACACCTTCACCATCCTTCATTTCGAACTTGTCAAGTTGACTTTGAAGCACATCCAATTTGGATTCCTTGACGGTGTTGGTACCTTCGTGCATATCAATCAAAGTGTCCCAAATTTCCTTTGCATTCTCAAGACGGCTGATTATGTTGAATTCTTCGGGGCACAATCCGTTGAAGAGAATATCACAATCTTGAGCATTGTATTGCAGCATCTTCAACTCTTCCGCGGTAGCATCACGGTTCGGTTCTCTCCCATCAAAGAATTCACCTTACAAGCCAATACACACAATAGCCCAAACGATGGGGTTATCTCCAAGAATATGCATTTTCATCTTATGCTTCCAACTAGCAAAATTAGTACCATCAAAGTAAGGACCTCTATCATGGTAATTTCCCTCACTAGACGCCATACTCTCCTAGGTTGTGAAACCAAGGATATGATCACCAAAAGCTATGGAAATCAAAGCAAATGGAGACCAAAGCTCTGATACCACTTGTAGGATCGAAAGTATGTCTAGAGGGGGGTGATTAGACTACTTGACCAAATAAAAATCTAGCCTTTTCCCAATTTTAAGTCTTGGCAGATTTTAGCAACTTAGCTCAAATCATGTAATCAACCTACACGTGCAATTCTAAGAGTATAGCAGCGGAATGTAAAACAATTGCATATGAAGGTAAAGGGAGGATCTTGGAGGGAGCAAACGCAATGTAGACACGGATTTTTGGTGTGGTTCCGATAGGTGGTGCCATCGTACATCCATGTTGATGGAGACTTCAACCCATGAAGGGTAACGGTTGCGCGAGTCCACGGAGGGCTCCACCCATGAAGGGTCCCCGAAGAAGCAACCTTGTCTATCCCATCATGGCCATCGCCCACGAAGGACTTGCCTCACTAAGGCTCCCAATCTTATTGGTTCAACTCCACAATCTTGACGAAGGCTCCCAAGTGACACCTAACCAATCTAGGAGACACCACTCTCCAAAATGTAATAGATGGTGTGTTGATGATGAACTCCTTGCTCTTGTGCTTCAAATGATAGTCTCCCCAACACTCAACTCTCTCTCTCTCTCATAGGATTGGATTTGGTAGAAAGATGATTTGAGTGGAAAGCAACTTGGGGAAGGCTAGAGATCAAGATTTATGTGGTTGGAATGGAATATCTTGACCTCAACACAAGTGTAGGTGGTTATCTCTGAAAATGTATGTTGGAAGTGTAGGCATATTCTGATGGCTCTCTCCATGAATGAAGAGTGGGTGGAGGGGTATATATAGCCTCCACACAAAATCTAACCGTTATAGACAAATCACCAAACTCGGTGGGACCGAATTATAAAACTCGGTCAGACCGATTTAGTTCAAAATGTGAATGTTAGGATTTTCGGTGGGACCGACATGTCAAATCGGTGGGACCGATTCCATTAGGGTTAGGGCATAACGTAATCTCGGGGAGACCGATTACACAAACTCGGTGGGGCCGATTTTGGTAATAGAAAAACAGAGAGTTGGTCAGGAAAACTCGGTGGGGCCGATTTGCTCATCTTGGTTAGACCGAAACGTTATGAAGGGGAAACAGATAATTTGCATTGCAATCTCAGTGGACCGATTGCTCATCTCGGTTAGACCGAAACGTTACAAAGGGAAACAGAGAGGTTGCAATCCCATCTCGGTGAGACCGAGATCCCAATCGGTGAGACCGAAGTGACTAGGGTTTGTGGCAGTGGCTATGTCAAGTGAACTCGGTGGCGCCAGATAGAAAGTTTCAGCGGGGCCGAGTTTGACTTTGGTTTGGGACATATGTGGATATGAGAAAGTAGTCGAGGGTTTTTGGAGCATATCACTAAGCATTTTGAGCAAGTAACTCATTAAGAAACACCTCACCCCCTTTTAATAGTATTGGCTTTTCCTATGGACTCAATGTGATCTTGGATCACTACAAGTAAAATGCATAGTCTTATGCTTTGAGCTTGAGCCAATCGTTTGTCATTAGCATTTTGAGGGGTGCACTTTCTAATCCATGCCATTGCCAATCATTGAGCTTTCCTAAAATATTTATCTTAAAATAGCATTAGCTCAATGAGCTATATGTTGTTAGGAATTACCAAAACCACCCAGGGATAGTTGCACTTCATGATCGTAATGCTTCCCGTAACATGAGGCATTGCTGACATTTTAAAATTTATAATGTCCTTGTGTGATTGCCATGAACATAATTAAGATGCTTCTTTTCATTTCGTGTATGTTTCGTATATTCTTATTGACCAGCAATTGTTTACTTTCTATCTTTTTGTGCAGATAGGGATATCCATTTCACCTTGTTGCTATTGTGACCTTTTGGTGAACTGCACAAAACACTTTTTTGAATGAGTCTCTTGTGCAGTTCAACTAAAATGTCACGTGGGCAACATCTCTCAATTTTGGTGGAACCGAACAAAATGGTGATTGGAGTTTCCAAAATCTCCGTCAAATTCTGCTGGTAATCTCGTGCAACATTTTGTTAGCCTTTGCAAGATGAGATGTCACTCTCACCACAATGGCTCTTTATTTTAGTGGAACTGCACAAAATGATAAGCAAATTATATTTGCACCTTACATGAGCCAGACAGCCAACCTTAATGTTCCTCAATTTTAGTGCAACTACTAAAGAAGAACCTGCCAGCTCACGAGAGCAAGTACTTCTTGCTAGCTGAATGATCCAATCTTTGCTTCATTTTAGGTGAACTGCAGAAAAAGGCGCATGAATTGAATCATGGAACTCCAGGAAGGCCTCATCCGAGTGGAGCTAGAGGTTGAGTTCAAGGAGTGCCATTATTATAGTAATCATGCTCTTCTTATTTGTGTTGTGCAAACAAGAATACTCAACTACAGATGTTGTGACGGTCAAGAGCATTCGCCAAGTTCTTCGGTTGTATGACATGGCTAGCCAAGATGGATTTAATCCTGATATTCACTTTATCAAAAGGCTCTAATGGGTTGGTTCTGAATCTTGCAGCTGGGAATCAATGAGATGTGTAGGCATCTTTGTTGTACTTATTATTTGAATCTTATTTGTTGGTTCTGAATCTTGCAAGCTGGGAATCAATGAGATGTGTAGGCATCTTTGTTGTACTTATTATTTGGATCTTATTTGTTGGTTCTGAATCTTGCAAGCTGGGAAGCACGGCATGATGATGCAGAGGACAACAACCATAACAAACAGTTCAAACTTGGTAGTATTATCTGTGTGAAAGTGCGACAAATGTGCTGATCATGTGCATCTTGAGAATAATAATTCTAATTGTTGTGCATGTTGATCCTGTGGCACTGATAGAACGAGCCAATGCATTGCTTGTTTTAAGTATAAATTTCTATTAAAGCTAATTAAATTTAAGTAAAGTGACCACTAACTCTTGTTATTGCAGTACCAATACATACCCGCTCGTGAACTGACATGTGGCCGGAGTAGGTTTCTTAAAGGAGGTGTTTGAATGCGCCGAGGGTGCATCTTCTGCCGGGCGTGCAATGGGCGAGGGAGGGGTAGTAACTATTGTCGCCTGTAGACACTCAGTTTACTGTTGAATCTAGTTCCCCAAGAGCTGAAAAACAAACTGTTGCCGCCGCCTACCCACTCGTTCACTTGAAGAGACTCCAATGGCGATCCGAGGGGTGAGCCTACTGGATATGGACTTCAGCAAGGAGTTCCCCTTTGAGTTCGCCATTCAGTCCTATGGCTGCACCAAGTTGAATGTGATGCACACCAATGATCCAGACTCAGTGAAGCTTTGCCTCACCGAGTTCAAGCAGTACCTATAGGACAAGAAAGCACAAGGTCGCAGGACTAGACCTTGTGCCCATCCATTCATCTCCTAACAGGGACTAGCAGATCTCCGTCGCCCAGGTATGTGTGCGGGACGAGGTTCTCGTCTACCACTGCTGTAGGGCCATCAGAGGTTCTGGAGCATTCGTCCGTTTCATCGGCAGCGCCGACTGCACCTTCGCTGCGGTGGAGAGAAGGAAGAACACGACGATTCAGCCATTTGGTGCAACAAGCTTGTCGAAGCAATACAAGATCATCGGCAAAGGGAAGGAGAAGGACTCTGTGGTTGACCTCGCCGAGACCATCATCAACCCCTGATACGCCAACATGAAAGAAGACAACGATACCAAAGGACCTGAACACGTGGGAGGTACCTCTGAATCTAGCCTACATAACCTACATGGACAAACACGCATATGCATGCTACGACATGTACAGGCGGATCTTGGACATGAGGGCGTGTCTGCTTCCCGTAACCCACGAGTACACGGACAGTGGCAGTGTCATGATCAAGCGTGCCAGGAAGGTCTAGATGTTGTACTTTATCTGTTTATAAGCACCTTTATCATCTGAATATTTCATGCATTAGCCTATGTGTTGTAATTATTTGTTTTGTCCGAAATATTTCTTTTAAGACCCATTAACTTGTTTGCTTTTTAGTGGCTATTTGCTTATGTATGTAACTAGTTCACTCATCCGTTTCAAAAAAACTAGTTCACTCGGCTGTCGTGCTTTGAATCTCCTTCCTCCCAACATATTCCCCTTCTCAGGTGGACCCAGCAGGTCTCGTACACAGACATATGGGACCAACCACCTATCCATTTGTATTTCTTTGTTTTGTTAAATCTTTCATCATCTTCCTCTTCCTATGCAGCAGCTGGCCATCATAGCCTATGGTGTTGGCCAAGCCATCCCTCTACTCCCACACATTGTCCGCCGGCGGCAGCTCCATCGGCCCACCCTGCACTCGAACAAGTCAACCCTCGTACTCCCCTCCACCTGTGTCTTCCCCCGCTCCGGTTCGTTCGGTACGAGGTCTCAACGTCGTCCTCCGCCTTGGTGCTCTCGTCGCGGCGCCTCCGTATGTCGTTCCCAACATGGTTAGAAAAACAAGAGGAATCGGGAGACAACTGTTCATCGAGAGGCTGACAGTCCACGGCCCACCAGGTCCATGGCCTAGGTTTTGTTGTTTAACATGGGCAGCCCACGACATGTTTCAGCATTTTTTGGATCTAGCAGGTATCAAGCGGCCTCTGGGCCTCCCAACCTAGCTTGTCTATAACATCAGCAGCCCAAGTTATGTTTGTTTTTTCAAGACGACGCACAACTCAGTTCTATTTTTCTATAAGAATGCAAAACTGAACCTATGTTTTCTATAAGAATGCAAAACTGAACCTATATTTAAATCTTATTTTATTACATATATATATAATAGAAACAACATAACGTTCTGTTAAACCTGCCGTTCGTCCAATCATTTTATAGACCTTCACACTTCCTTTATTTTTTGTTCTCATTAATCCTATATCTGAATTTTCTCCCACTTTCTTTTTTGATGTAAACTGAGTTTTCTCCCAGTACTTTTCCCTAGAACCAACTCAACTTCCCCACGTCTAGCCTAAAAAATAATAATACCCCATGTCCTATTAACTCATCAAATTAAAATGATATTTTATTTCATAAATTGAAAGTTTTTGCAAAATAATAATAATAATTGTTTATGTATAACTTGGCAAGTTAACTCCTAGTGATTGTGTACATAAGCTTGCAAAGATTTTACTGACCAATGCAGTAATAGACGTGCAAATCATGTGTTTATGTTTTTATAACATTTCTCCATCCAGCCCAACATGATATTTTCACCCAGCCCAGCAAGTCCGCGGATTTCGAGAAAAATGCAAATGGGATTTAAATTCTACCATATATATAAACGGGCTGCATAGATGCTCCATCATTGTTTCACCCAGCCCACCAAATGGACTAGAAAACAAATGGACTGGCTGACATGTGGGCCAGTAGGTCAAAGCCTAAGCAAGGCGTGGGATTTACATCCAACGGCCGACATTCTTCTTCAATCTCTCGTGTTCTTCCCCCAGCGCTACCGGGACCGCCTGCTCAAGCCTCCGGCATCCAGTGGCGTTGTTTTGCACGCCTCAGTCAAACGCTACCCCGCCAACGGCCAGGCCATCCCTCCACTCTGCACCTCCTATTATTCTTTGCCGAGTGTAGGCCCTCCCCGCACCCGAACCAGTCAAGTTTCCCACTCCTCTCCGTCTACGACTCCACTGTTGCATCTTCCCCATCTCCTGGTTGTTCCAATCTGGGGCCTTGCCATCGTCCACTGCCTCGCTGCGCTCGGCGCGGCGTGGTCAACAAATGAGAGTCATCAAAAGAGGACTGTACGTGGAGAGCCTGACCGTTGGGACCCATGAGGTCCATGGTCGCATGCAAGGAAAGTTCCTCCTTATTAAGTTGTTTCCTCCCCCTGACAGCTGGGACCCACCGGCTGTATCTTCGCATGGAAGGAAGTGCCTCCTTGTTATGCGAAAAAAACCATTCCTCCCGATGACAGCTGGGACCCGGCAGGTATGGTGGCTAACTCGTGGGCCTACTAAGCAGACGTGTATCCAGGGCTTTGTCAACTTAATCAACAAATGATTCTAGCAGCTGGACCGTTGGATGTTAATCCAAAAGCCATGCTCCTTCTTCAACCTCTGTTCTTGCTCCTGTCCCCCGTGGGCGGCAGTGCTACCGCGCACCCGAACCAGTCAAGTTTCCCACTCCTCTCCATCTGCGACTCCACTGCCGTGTCTTCCCCATCTCCGAGTTGTTCCAGTTTGGGGCCTCGCCGTCATCCACCGGCCTTGGTGCGCTCGGCACGGTGTGGTCAATGTGGTCAACAACCGAGAGTCATCGGAAGATGACTTTACGTGAGAGGCTGATAGTGGGGACGCACCAGCCCATGGACGCATGCAAGCAACTCCATCCTTTTTACCCTGAAAAATAATGTTTTCTCGCCCTAACTGCTGGGACCCACCAGCTACATCTTCGCACGCAAGGAAGTGCGTCCTTATTACGGGTAAAAAATATCCCCCCTGACAGCTGGGACCCAGCAGCTTATCTTCGCACGCAAGGAAGTGTGTCCTTATCCTCCCTGACAGCTGGGACCCACCCGGTTGAAGCGTACGTACCATTGTCTGTCTTGTCGGAACATGTACATACATACTGGTCGATCGGTCTCTCTGCAAGTATGAACCGTGGCCGAGTAAGTAGCGGCACATGTCATAGTAGAGGCCCCTACGTAGCATTTCAGGTTGTCCCATCTAAACTGTGTATAGGTACATACAGCCACACGCCAAAAAATACGGCCATGTACGTACATACGGGTGGGGTCTCGAACGCCTACTCGCGCATACGTACGGCCAGGAATCGTGTACATGGCTGGGTCGGAACGGAGAAGCTGTGCCGTCATCATGATCATGGGGAGGCAACCGGATGGGTCGGAACAGAATGCGTCATCGTGTTCATTGGGAGCCAACCGGCTTGGATGGAATAACCAATGGAAATGAGGCCTGGTGTACCGCAGAACGGAGGGAACGGCCTTGTGTTCTACCGGCCACGGTCGAAACGGGATCCTGTTCACCGGGAGGGGTCTGGCGTATCGCAAAACGGAGGAAATGGACCTCCTACGGTCAAAACGGGGTCCTGTTGATTGGAAGGGGTGTGGTGTACCGCAAAATAGAGGAAACGGACTTGTGTTGGAGCGCTACGGTCGAAACCGGGTTCCTGTTCATCGGGAGGGGTGTGACGTACACAGGACTCCACGGGATATTGTTCATCGCCACCGTCGACTGCCTCCACGGGCTACTGTTCATCCACCATCGACTGCCTCCACGGGCTCCTGTTCATCCACCGTCGACCTCCTCCAGCCTCCACCTGCGACTATCCATCCACGGACTCCTGCTTCATCCAGCCTCCACCGCTCCTCCACCGGCTACTGTTCAACCAGCCCTCTCCACGGGGTCCTGTTCAACCACCCCTCCACGGGCTACTGTTCATCGAGCCCTCCACCGGCTACTATTCAACCAGCTCTCTCCACGAGGTCCTGTTCAACCACCCCTCCATGGGCTACTGTTCATCCATCCCTCCACCGGCTACTATTCAACCAACCCTCCATGCGGTCCTGTTCATCCAGCCCTCCACCGGCTCGATCGATCGGGATATTGTTCATCTAGCGGCAACGGCCTCTACTACCACAGGGTCTTGTTCGTCCAACCCCCCATCGGGAACTGTTCATCCAAATCCCCCCAACAACTCTCATTGTTCATCAAGGGAAGGAGGCAACAATGTTCGATCGGCTTCAGTTAGCAGCAGTAGCGAAGGAATCGCTCGATCGGGTTCAGTTAACATCCATCGATCGATCGCTCGGGTTCAGTAACATGTAGACTATAGTGCAATCGATTGGGTTCAGTTAGAGCCCAATGCCTCGCACCCACGCGCCTATGTGTACGAGAGAAACACGCATCGCTCGGCCCCCGACCACCCACCGTAACCAGGAACTCCCCGGTATTTTCCTTGCCCTCGCTTCTACCACGGTTTTCTCCGTCATGGACGGCCCAAAGAATGTCATGCCGCTACGTCTCCGGCCCGTCCAGGACGAAAAGCCCATTTTCTATCATGATTTTTGTCATAGAAGTAGGAGCCCACCACATCTATGATGATACCAGGTTTTGTCACAAATAGAAGTGTCATAAGCATGACAAAAAATCGTTCGGCCCAAAATGTCACGGATGTGTATTTTTTTGTAGTGATAAAACCGCAGCATATGTACCGTGCATGCATAATTACACACTTAAAATACCATGGGCAGCGACGGAGGCACACTGCAGAAAAGGTCTATAGTGCGGCTCGCCCCTATTCGGACCTTAACCTTTTCTCCTTCTTTCTTTTTTCTTCCTCTCTCATACTATAGGTTCATTAAAAACCTAGCTACCCTACAGTCGTGCAAGGGCTCTTCTCCAGGCCCCTTTTGTATAGACGACCGTTGACTGCTCCTCTCAAAGGATTTTTTTACCAAGGAGAAATGGCGCAGTCGTGCGGCAGGGCATCAATGGGATCTTCAAGACTACCTTTTATTTTTAGGCCCTGTATACAGCTTCCCCTTGAGTACAAATTCTCAGCATGTAAAATAGCCTTGATGTTCATGGTATTATCTGTAATAGCATGTCTTGGCATATTAATCAGAGTATAAAGGAAATAGTTGATCGCCAACCCCTGTTCGGTATTGGTTTATTTTACCATTTGTATTCCCTCCTTGCTTTAGATTGCCACATATACCTTGGTCCGACCTAAATGCCGGGGTCTCTATTCAGCCATGTATATTTTCAAAAGTCTGAACACCTATAGGGTATTCTTCGGTGTCCCGAATATTGCATTATATGCATAAGCTCCGAATCGTGTCTTTGATCTATAGTTGGGTTGCCCGGCTCCTGTGATTACCACCTTATGTTCCGCTAGTTCGGCTAAGGTAGTAAAGGGAGAACTACTATGATTGTGTTTCTGGTTCATCCAATCAAACACCTCAATAGAGAAAGCCGAAAACTGACTGTTGTGATATGGCGAGTGTCGGTGTCAAAACCGGCGGATCTCGGGTAGGGGGTCCCGAACTGTGCGTCTAGGCCGGATGGTAACAGGAGGCAGGGAACACTTTGTTTTACCCAGGTTCGGGCCCTCTTGATGGAGGTAATACCCTACTCCTGCTTGATTAATATTGATGATATGGGTAGTACAAGAGTAGATCTACCACGAGATCAAGGAGGCTAAACCCTAGAAGCTAGCCTATGGTATGATTGTTGTGTATGGAGTTGATTGCCTACGGACTAAAACCCTCCGGTTTATATAGACACCGGATAGGGTTAGGGTTACATAAAGTCGGTTACAATGGTAGGAGATCTTGAATATCCGCATCGCCAAGCTTGCCTTCCACGCCAAGGAAAGTCCCATCCGGACACGGGACGAAGTCTTCAATCTTGTATCTTCATAGTCCTGGAGTCCTGGAGTCCGGCTGAAGGTATAGTCCGGCTACCTGAACACCCCCTAATCCAGGACTCCCTCAGTAGCCCCCGAACCAGGCTTCAATGACGATGAGTCCGGCGCGCAGATTGTTCGGCATTGCAAGGCGGGTTCCTCTCCAAATCTTGTGCACCTGTAGGAATAATGTCCGATTTTTGTAACGTAGTGATCCTCAGCTTCCGCGCCCAATAATGGTCGTCTTCCACGTGTTCAAATGAATGCGAAAAGCCGGGGTGTTCTTACATCCACAACCCTAGCCGTATAAACGAGCCGCCTATTTAACGGGATGGGGATTTAGGTCCAAACCACATCTTCTCCTTTCCGCGAGTTATCATCAGAGCGCTTCCAGCAAAGGTCCATTCCAACATGACCAGCCGTCGCAGCTCCTCCCCTCGCCCCTCCGGTACCAAGCCCGGGGACTGGGAGAGTTGCACCATCCCGCATAGCAAGTTAGCGTCACTTCAGGCCAAGGGATTTCTCCCTCAGGCATACATGGTCCCGGTTCGAGCCGGTCTCGCCACCTACAATGGCGGAAAACAAGCGGAGAGCACCCCCAATCCTTCTAAAGGAGAGTGGGTGTGCCTCGTCCCCTATCTAATAAGGGGACTGGGATTTCCAATTCATCCATTTCTCCACGGGCTTCTGGAGTTCTATGGCCTCCAGCTGCACAATCTCACGCCCGCCTCCGTATTGCATATTGCGGGCTTCGTCACCCTCTACGAGCTATTTTTAGGCGTTGAGGCTCATTTCGCGCTGTGGAAGAGGCTATTCTGCCTGGTGCCCCGTTCTCAAAAGGGGTCTATATACCAAGTGGGCGGAGCTGAAGTATGGCGCATCGCTGGGACCGGATACCTATCCGGAACCCCAAAGAAGGCGTCCGAGGACTGGCCTTCGGAATGGTTTTATATAGATGATGTCCCGCTACCGGACCCTATCCGGGTCAGTCTCCCTGAGTTCAACAGTGCTCCATTGAAGAAACGCTTGAGCTGGCGTCCGTGGAGCTCTCAGAGAGAAAGCGACAGAGACGTCCTTTACCTGATGGGCCGGATAAGACTATTGGCTCATTCCGGACTAACCATGATTGGAGTCATGGGCGCATGCATTACGCGGGGGTGCAGCCGCTTCAATATAGAGGCCACCCCATGTGGGATTTCAACGGGGAGGATGACGCCACATGTTACGATCGTAAGGGGCCGGCCTCAGCCGCCGCCTTAGTAAAGATCTTGTCCTCTTTGTACAAGGGAGAAAAGGAGGAATTCCTCCGCGTCAACCCGCGGGCCGGATTCAGTATGTACGATCCTCCAAGTTGGGTAAGTGAACAATTGCGCTTGCTCGTTTGTTTTATACTCCCATGGTTAGATAGGTAGTCTAACGACTTCAATGCAGGAACTGCGACACGAGGTAAAGGATATAAGCAGCCACCCTCCACAGCCCAAGGACCCAGAACGGTCCCTCGATCCGGACTCCGAAGAGGATCCGGACATATCGATGGAGCTTATTGATAGGGTGTTCCATCAGCTAAGCAAGGACAATACCTTGGTAGCCATCACGGCTGATTACCCAGGGTTAATTCTGGCCTCCCAGGTGACAGAAACCGGAGTCTCATTCCCTTGAGATAGATTCCACTCTCATGTATTCCGGTGTTTCTGACGACAACCGTGTTTTGCAGGGGGGATTTCCGAGGCACGAGCCCGAACCTGCGGCGGCTAGCCAACGAGGGGTCGCAGGGCCCCATGGGGCAAAAAGGAATGTAGTCCGGACTGAGATGTCGGTGCAAAGGTATAGCGCACCCTCTATTTCCCTGGTGTTGTTCTGTCAGGGCATATTAACGTTCGTGCTATCTTCATAACGAAGAGACCTCGCCGGACTACATCCGGAGAGGTTGCCAATTGCGCCTCCACCAACCAGGCTCCAACGTCTGGCCAGGAAGCGGAGGCGAGCACAAGGCGCGCACCGGACGCTCCTCCGACAGAGGATGCGGATAGGCTGTCTGCCACAAATTCTGAAGTGGAGAGTGCCATGAACCATAGGCATCGTCGGACAGTTCTACGCGACGCTTGTTTCTCCCAAGAGGCTTTAGACCGCTCAAATGGTTTAGCCAGAGCCACGGAGCAGTATGTAAAAGACATACGGGTAAGAAAATTTTGGTCAAATATATATATATACCAGTAGCCCCCGAGACTTGAAGCAGTTAGAGCAACTGATTTAAGGATCATTTAATATGCAGGTTCTTACAGAGAAGAATACTCTACTGTCCCAGGAGCTGGAAAAGTGCAAGGCCCAACTAGAGGCCGCACTAGCTGTAGCAGGGGAGCCCAAAGAGACCCCCTCAGGTAAGATACACTTCGAAAGATTAGTATTGTGCGGTGTGGGTGCAAATCTGACAAATCATGTTGCAGATGGCGCCGGACTCGATCCGGAAAAGCAACAACTCTTACGCCGGTTAAAGGACGGTGAGAGTACGTTGACAAAGGTGAGGCGAGAGAAGAATGATCTTCAGGGTGCCAACACCAGGCTGGACGTCGAACTTAAAGATGTTCGTGGCCAGCTGTCGGACTCCACAAAGGAGAATCAACGGCTTCGACGCGGCATATTTAGTAAGTGCTTGAACGAACTTTGAAAAAAGAGTTCGGCGAGGAAGTCGACTAACAGAGTAATGTCTGTAGGTATTCTCACAGGTCGTCCTGCAGAGGAGATGCCCGGTTCTACGGGTGACCTTCTTCCCGAACTCATGCAACTGCACGAGCGAATTCGGCAGGCGATGTGAGGCGTTGCCCAAGCCTTATGGCCTACCCACTCCATGCCCGAGGGCCTTGGAGAGCTTGTGGAGAAGCTGAAGGGAGCTCGGCGGCGCTTCCGGCTGTGGAAGATATCGGCCTGCCGACAAGGCGCTAGGGAAGCCTGGGCCATGGTGAAGACCCGTTTTACAAAGTCTGACCCAAACCACATGGCCGAGGTCGGACCAATGGGGCCTGACGGGAAGGAGATCCCTGTGAGCTTAGTATACGGCCAAGTAGAGTTGGCCACGAAGTATTCCCAGCAGGACTGTAAATTAGACAGCCTGTTAGATGGTATAGCAGAGGAATACAATCAGTCAGAATGACTATGTAATTTTGAATTGACATGTGTAATGCCTTCTAGCCGGATTGTAGATCGTTTGTCGTTGCCGACCTTTTTGCTTCAACCTCGGGACCTGACGGTCCGGACTGTGTCCGAATACCATAGCGGTTATATAAGAACCGTGGTATGCGTGGAGACCAGGCGTAGGGGTCATTAGTTCTTTATCAGACAAGTGCCCAACTAGTTATGTTATATTACATGGTTAGTAAGAAACATCTTCCAGAGAGAATAGTTCCGTTAGGGGTTCCTTTCGCTGGGAGGCATGCCCTTAAGTGCATGTCCGGACTGCGTAAAAACATGCAGAAAAAAGCATCTGGGGGCGCATAAAATGAGTAAAAAGATCATCTTTTATCTCACCAACCGAATATTCCCTTAAGAACGCTAGCTTTCGGCTTCATCCAGTCTGAGGTACATATCCGGCTGACCCGGCAGTAACAATCGCAGAGGTGCTCCCTTTACCGCCTAGCCGAACAATCGAGAACATAGGGGTAAGCACAGGAGCCAGGCAACCCAGCTTGGCCAAAACTTAAGTCATATCGATGCATATAATGGTGAAGAAAAAGGTACATGCGGAAGTTTGACGCATGTGTTGGGCATGAAGCCCGTATAAATAAGCTTCTGTTAAAGAAGCCCCCAGGTTTAATGAGCGCGAGTAGCGCGTCACTAGATGAGCCTTTAAGGGCTATAAAAGAAAAGAGGGGAAGGAGAGAAATGTAAGACAGAAAAATGCAAAAAATGGACAGAGGAAGGAGACGAACACAGAGGAACTCTCAATGAAAGCACCAATGTCGGTGTCAAAACCGGCGGATCTCGGGTAGGGGGTCCCGAACTGTGCGTCTAGGCCGGATGGTAACAGGAGGCAGGGAACACTTTGTTTTACCCAGGTTTGGGCCCTCTCGATGGAGGTAATACCCTACTCCTGCTTGATTAATATTGATGATATGGGTAGTACAAGAGTAGATCTACCACGAGATCAAGGAGGCTAAACCCTAGAAGCTAGCCTATGGTATGATTGTTGTGTATGGAGTTGATTGCCTACGGACTACAACCCTCCGGTTTATATAGACACCGGATAGGGTTAGGGTTACATAAATTCGGTTACAATGGTAGGAGATCTTGAATATCCGCATCGCCAAGCTTTCCTTCCACGCCAAGGAAAGTCCCATCCGGACACGGGACGAAGTCTTCAATCTTGTATCTTCATAGTCCTGGAGTCCTGGAGTCCGGCTGAAGGTATAGTCCGGCTAACCGAACACCCCCTAATCCAGGACTCCCTCAGCGAAAGTTGGTCGGTGATTCAGTGACTTACTACAAATCTTGCATGATTTATTCTGTGTTGTACGAGGGGATGGTCTTCGCCCAGTCATGCGAAAAGGCATCCTAGTTCGGACTGCCGCCTACGCACCAGGGGCTAGTACATAGCCCCACCATCAAACTCCTATGGCTAAGTGAAAGTAATAAAGCCGCATAGTCTGATTGCCTGGTTCACTGTGAGACACCTCCATTACGGACCAAGACATTGGATAAAGTGTGATCACGCACTATACCAAACACCCTCGTAGCATCTACGTGGAGGATGAAGCCGACGAGTGGCAAACTTTCAAAATTAGAATGGATGCACAGGAGGAAAATAACTCAAGATAAGAGCATAAATATATTACAAGCCTTGTTTAACAAAACAAAGTTCTAACAACCCAGATACATTCACTCAAACATAACGTCCTTTGAGCATTGGCCCTCTACTATTCGGGCACTCGCTAGGACATCTTCAAAGTATCTCTCCGGCCTGCGGTGGTCCTTGCCTTCGAGCGGGCCTGGAGTCACCACGTCGGTGGCCTTCATCTTCGCCCAGTGCATCTTGACACGGGCAAAGGCCATCCGCACACCCTCTATGCACGCCGAGCACTTCACAGCTTCAACTCGGGGTAGCGCATCGACGAGTCGCCTCACCAAGCCGAAGAAGCTGCTAGTTATTGGTTAGGCTGGCCAAAGCTGGACTATGAGATCCTTCATGGCCAAGCCGGACATCCTATGCAGCTCCGACAGTTGCTTCATCTGGTTGTTCAGGAGCATCGGATGCTCCGGCACCAGGAACTGTGACCAGAACAACTTATCTGTCGAGTTCCCCTCCTGGCCTCGGAAGAACTATGCAGCATCGGCGGCACTCCTCGGATGATCCACAAAGGCGTCTGGAGAACTCCACGGTCGAGTGAGCAAGGCATATCTTTGACCCCCAAATATACTCTACAAGAGAAAGGGCTTACCAGCCGCTATCTGTTCGGCCTGCCAGATCTCTTCACGAGCACTCCGGGACTTGGTCCACGCCTCTTTAGCCTCTTGGAGGGCTTTGGTGAGTTCGGTCGCTTGGGTTGAAGTCTTCTCCTCCAGGGCCTCGCACTTGTCGATGGCGTCCTTCCGCTCTTGCTCCACTTCGGGAACCCTCTCTTCATGCTGGCGGCGGGCGACCTGTTCGATCTTTAGTTCTGCAGCTGCTTTATTCGCCTTCGCCTCCTCCTTGGCCTGGGCAAGGGTGCTCTTGAGGGTCTCAACCTCGGTTGCGCCAACTGCACTCATAATCACAGCAGTACATGAGTTAAACTCTAAATTTGCATATTACTTCAGATATATGATCAAACTCTTTAAAGGTACATGCATACCTTGCGTATCATCGAACTGCTTGTTAATGCGGTCGATTTCATCATCGGCCAACTTCAGTTTCTGATTAAGCTCGGAAACTTCGGCGGCTGGGCGGTTACCGCCAATAGGGAAGCCTGTTATAGAATATAAAAGTATGTCACCTCTTCCAAATACTATGTGATCCTCTATCCGGCTTTTTCAAAACCAGACAGAGTATCAGGGGCTACTATCTATGCACTAGTATATTCCTCTATAAAAAAATAGCGTGTCTGGAGCATTACGTCGCATACCTCGAAGCCTGTCAGTAGGCTGGTGAAGGCTTCGTTCAGCCCGCTCCTAGCGGACTGAACCTTCTCTACCACCACACCCATCAGGGTGCGGTGCTCCTCCACGATGGAAGCACGTTGTAGTGCTTCCACTAGAGTATTCGGTGCCTCCGGATTAGTGGAGGCGGCCATCGGAGCTGATGCTCCCCCTCCTTCAAAGGGGGCTGCTCACCCGATTCCAAAGGCACGTTGGTCTTCGGAATGATGTCTGGTTGGGGGCCGAATTGATCAGGGCCCCTGCCGTCGGTCGCCATGGGAGTCCCCCCCCCATGTCTTCAGCAGCAGAGGTATCACCCTCGGGTGCCTTCCCGGCAGCCTCGCTCGCCCCTCCGTGGCCAGGAGAGGTCCTTTGGGACAGCACCTCAGTGTAATCCATGGTGATTGGCGAAGGGGCTCGCGGTGGCGTCTCTTTCTACCATCTCGGGCGGTAGAGAACTCCCCTCGCATAGCGAAGGGTTGGGGAGGTCGCGAGCAGGGCAGAAAGACACATGGTGTAATATGTTATATTATAAAAACACAGAGGACTGAAGACATATAATAAATCTTTTGATACTTACGATTTGGCCAGGGGCTTCACCTTGGGGAGTCTCTTGGGGATGGGTTCGGCTTCCGAATCCAAACCATCCGAGAGGGCCATCTTCCCCCTCTTGAGCGCCTCCTCCTCCGGGTCTGTGGTGGCCGCCCTCTTCTTCTTCCTCCCCCTAAGAGTTGAGTCACTTTCCGCTTCCTCCTCCTCTTCTTCCTCTTCTCCCTCATGGGAGGAGGGGACTTCGGTCTCTCTGGACACTACATCTGAAGTACCCTTGTGGCGGAGGCCGCCTCTGGCCTCCTTGCTCTTCTTCTTCTTCTTGTCCTTCTTCTCTGGCGCCTAATAGGGTGCCGGGACCAGCATCTTTGTCAGCTGGGGTGTGGCCGGGTTTTCAAGCAGCACTGTCGGACACTTAATCCGCTCCGCCTTTGCTATCCAGCCCTGTACGAAGGACAGAAAGCTCATGATGTCTAAAATGCTATTGACTGAATAGATATTCGGAAAAAGCATACTTAGTGGTGTGGCCGGATTCTCAATGTCAATACCGATGTCTTCGGTCTTCTTCAGCCACGCTTTTTGAGCCTTGAAGAGAAGCTTCCAGATATCTTTGTGCGTTGTGCCGAAGAAATGTTTAAAGGTCCGTGGATCTTCCGGATTGAACTCCCACATGTGAGAGGGCCGGAGTTGGCAGGGAAGAATTCGGCGGAAGAGCATCACCTGAATCATGTAGTGAGACTGGTGTTCTGCCTATCATATTTGTGATGCGCTTTTGCAGCATCAGCACTTCCGCCATAGATCCCCAATCCAGACCCTTAGTGGTCCATGAGGTAAGCCGCATAGGGGGTCTGGATCTGAACTCAGGAGTGGCCGCCCACTTGGCATCGCGGGGTTCGGTGATATAGAACCACTCCTGCTACCACACCTTGACAGTCTCCACGAAGACCGCCTTAGGCCAAACGGCATTGGGGAGCTTACTCACCATGGCGCCACTGCAGTCCGCATGCTACCTGTCGACCACCTTCGGCTTCAAATTGAAGACCTTGAGCCATAGGACGAAGTATGGGGGTGCGGAGTGGCGCCTCGCACACGACGATGAACACCGAGATGTGGAGGAAAGAATTCGGGGCCATATCATGGAAATCTAGCCCGTAGTAGAACTTAAGGCCCCATACGAAAGGATGGAGGGGAAACCCTAGCCCATGGAGGAAGTGGGGGATGAATACAACCCTTTCGCCAGGCTCTGGAGTGGGGATGACTTGATCCTTGGATGAGAGCCTGTCCGCGATATCCGCGAACAGATATCCCGCCTCCCGGAGCTCCTTGACGTCCTTCTTGGTGACAGAGGAGGCCTCCCACTTGCCCTTTGAACTAGATCCTGACATGGCTGGGGAGGCTGGTGGCGGTGGGAAAGGTTCAAGATTGGGTGTTGAAACTTGAAGATGGGAAAATGATATGTCTCCAACGTATCTATAATTTTTGATTGCTCCATGCTATATTATCTTCTGTTTTGGACATTATTGGGCTTTATTACTCACTTTTATATTATTTTTGGGACTAACCTATTAACCGGAGGCCCAGCCCAGAATTGCAGTTTTTTTCCTATTTCAGAGTTTCGCTGAAAAAGAATATCAAATGGAGTCCAAATAGAATGAAACCTACGGGAACGTGATTTTTGGAACGAACAAGATCCAGGAGACTTGGACCCTACGTCAAGCAACCAACAGGGAAGCCACGAGGTAGG